>NC_136906.1:42063118-42290006 GCF_949606895.1 Notothenia rossii | reverse complement strand
GGAGGTGCCCATGTCAGGGACACATGCTGGAGGTCTGTGGTCCGTCCTTTGGGGGTCTTGGAGGGGCCACAGAGAGGAGATTTCCCCGGTCTCTGTCCTGGATGAGTGAAATAAACAGAGTCTCCATGTCAGGGACACATGCTGGAGGTCTCTCTCCCGAGAGTGGACGTCCATTGCCTGTAAATTGGTCTAACATTAGGTCTGTCACTTTGGCTAACCGCACCACTGTCTGTCGTCTCCCGCAAGTGGACATCCATTGTCACTTTGGCTAACCGCACCACTGTCTGTCGTCTCCCGCAAGTGGACATCCATTGCCCCTAAATAGGGCAATGGATGTCCACTCGCCCCTGGTTACCCTAAAGGGGGTGGATTTTGCGGTGCTTTAACTTCCGCACATCGGTATCTATATTCGGCCTTATTCACGGCACCACCACCCCATCTGTGGAGGATATTCTCATGCTCCTGGTAACCCTTTAAATAGTCTGATACTGTCAGGGCTCATCACCGCACTTTACAAGCCAGAAATAATGTTTAAATGGTCGGGAAAAGTGTTTTTAAACGTCTGGAAGAGAGTTGTAGCCTGTCATTTTGCCGGATATAATTTAACATGTAACCTCTCCTGGAAATGCACAGAATATGTCCATTTCCAGGAGAGATTCCATGTTAAATGATATCCTGCAAAATGACAGGCTATAACCCAGGAACAAGTGTTTGAAAGGCGGGGAAAAGTTGTTTAAAATAGTCGGAAAAGTGTTTTTAAACGTATGGAAGAGAGTTGTAGCCTGTCATTTTGCAGGATATAATTTAACATGTAACCTCTCCTGGAAATGCACAGAATATGTCCATTTCCAGGAGAGATTCCATGTTAAATTATGTCCTGCAAAGTGACAGGCTATAACCCAGGAACAAGTGTTTGAAAGGCGGGGAAAAGTTGTTTAAAATAGTCGGAAAAGTGTTTTTAAACGTATGGAAGAGAGTTGTAGCCTGTCATTTTGCAGGATATAATTTAACATGTAACCTCTCCTGGAAATGCACAGAATATGTCCATTTCCAGGAGAGATTCCATGTTAAATTATGTCCTGCAAAGTGACAGGCTATAACCCAGGAACAAGTGTTTGAAAGGCGGGGAAAAGTTGTTTAAAATAGTCTGATACCTCCAGGGTGCATCACCGCATTTTACAAGCCAGGGAAGGTGTCTGAATCCTGGGTAAACATTGTTTAAATAGTCTGACACCTGGCACTGTATTTGCCCCTGGGAACCTTCAAGGTTATATTCATGTTTTACTATTTATTTAATAATCACATGATTTTTACAAAAACAGTATACACAGTATACATATATACAATAATAATAATATAACAATATACATAATAAAAACATGAAAAGTGGTGAAAATGAGAAAATGTATCCGAAAATAGTGCCTCATAATGCGGGCATGTGGACAGTAGCCAGAGACTCACAGGCACACACACATGCAGAGATCCAGGGGGCGGAGCACATGGCTTTTTTTACCCATAAATAAGTCTCTGAGAGGCGGGGAGACTCAGAGGACAGGCTGCGTCACCTCACTTTGTAACCCAGGAAAAGAGCAGGAATTCTGGCTGTGTGAGTGTTAAAAGTGCATTCATCTGTGTTAATCCGACAGCCGCAGAGGTGCTGACGGAAAGCAGGCGGAACAAATTGATTATTTTAACCAGGAATACATGTTTGCAAGGCGGGGAAAGTGTTCCTGCAGCCCCTCCATAACGGTAATAATGATTATAAATGATTTCCAGGGCAGAAAGCGTTTTTTAAATGTGGAAAAAAATATGTTAAACTGTTTAAAAAGCACAAAGTGATTTGAGTGCAGTTCTCATGTGTCCCCACAGGAAGGCGCGTCGTCCCAGGGAGCACAGTGCATTAATAGTAAAAAATACAACAAAAACAGGTTAAATCAATGGATTTAAAGTGCAGGGAAGCTCCGCACCACACACAGGTACATTCCTAAATCCCCACCATGGTGACCACGGTGATTTAAACCAGTTTCTGCGGGGGAAAGAGTGCTGAAAATCGGATTAAACCCTGCTCACAGTGTGGTAAAAGTCAGATTGTTTCAGAGACCCATAGTAATGCAGGGTCGGGCCGTGTCAGTGCTTGGATGAGAGACCGCCTGGGAATACCCGGTGCTGTAAGCTTTTTTTAAATGCAGCTACATGCATGGTGACAAGGTACGATTTATACCCTAAAATAGCATACTAAGCGTGGGTGGATTAGTTTCAAAGCATGCACACTCTGCTCATGTCAGTCTTCCATTAAAATAGACCGGGATAAACTCCTCTTTTTAGCCCCTCACAGAGCCCCAAAGGACGGACTAAGCAGCTCCAGCACGGCTCCCTCACATGGAGCTCAGGTTATTTCATACCTCCAGGAGAGGGACCGGGAAAACCACCTCTCTGTAGCCCCTGAAAGAGCCCCAAAGGACGGACTGAGGACCTCCGGCAACAGTGGTACTTCCATAACCTTGTGCACCGTGAGACCCCGGGCCCCCGGACTTAAGCACTGCCCCACGGACTAAAACCAGATGTTCCCACCCTACAGAACTTCATGCCCCTGGTTACCCTAAAGGGGGTGGATTTTGCGGTGCTTTACCGTCCGCACATCGGCATACATATTCTGCCTTATTCACGACACTACCACCCCTTCTTTGGAGGATATTCTCATGCTCCTGGTAACCCTTTAAATAGTCTGATACTGTCAGGGCTCATCACCGCACTTTACAAGCCAGAAATAATGTTTAAATGGTCGGGAAAAGTGTTTTTAAACGTCTGGAAGAGAGTTGTAGCCTGTCATTTTGCAGGATATAATTTAACATGTAACCTCTCCTGGAAATGCACAGAATATGTCCATTTCCAGGAGAGATTCCATGTTAAATGATATCCTGCAAAATGACAGGCTATAACCCAGGAACAAGTGTTTGAAAGGCGGGGAAAAGTTGTTTAAAATAGTCGGAAAAGTGTTTTTAAATGTATGGAAGAGAGTTGTAGCCTGTCATTTTGCAGGATATAATTTAACATGGAACCTCTCCCGGAAATGCACAGAATATGTCCATTTCCAGGAGAGGTTACATGTTAAATTATATCCTGCAAAATGACAGGCTAAAATACCCAGGGATACGTGTTTGAAAGGCAGGGAAAAGTTGTTTAAAATAGTCTGATGCGTCCAGGGCGCATCACCGCATTTTACAATCCAGGGAAGGTGTCTTAATCATTGGTACACATTGTTTAAATAGTCTGATACCTGGCACTGTATTTGCCCCTGGGAACCTTCAAGGTTATACTAATGTTTTTTTATTTTTTTTATTTAATTATCACACCATTTTTACAAAAACAGTATACAAAATAAAAATAATAACAACATGATTACAACATGATTAACAGGTGCCTGTGGGCCATATTAGCCGTCTAACTTGTACAGTGCACCGGGGAAAAAAGGTTGAGTCCACGGCCCCTTTCCCCTCATCAGGAGTATCAATCGGTCCTGAAGAAGAGGTATCGCTGCTCTCCGCCCCTGAGTCCTCTTCGGAGGTAGCTGCCGGTGGTAGACCTACTTCTGATGATGATGATGATGCTGCTGCAGCTGCTGCCGCCGCCCTGAACATGGAGCGGATCTTCAATGCCTCCTTTATTCCAGGCGTATTCGCGTAGAACCGGTCTGCAGTGCTTACGTCGTGGCACATAAACCTAGCCAGAATCGACCTGCTTTCTGGATCTTGGTGATGCTTGATATTGTCAGCCAGGGCAGTGCGCAAGATGGTGAAGGTGACGGCTGTTTCTAGCCCAGCATCAGCCCAAGCCCTCTTCAAGTGAGCGTTCAGGTTCTTGGAAGACTGCTTCCCCGATGTGAAAAGGAAGAATTCACTCTGAGGACCCTACAAGCCCTCTTTTATCCCCATCCACCGCATGACCCAGCTAAACTCCTTTATTGTAAGCACCAGCTGTGCTTCACCAAATGTCTTGGCAGTCTTGTGATCCTGCACGTGGATGATGTAGCCCTCAGCAGTGCCCCTTCTGTCCGCCTCAAAGACCTCCATGTTGGTCATGTTTGCGTACACACCCGGACGGTGGCCATACAGGAGGCTCCAATGGAGGGTTAGATAGCCATATAGCAGGTACTGGGTGATTGAGGTCGGATTGCTAGCCATCAGGTCAAGGAGATCAGGGATGCACTTCTCAGCGGCCGCCATGGCGGCGAGAAGCTCCGCCTGGCTCGGCAGACGATCCAGCTTGTCCCTCTTCACCTTAAACTGGTGGAGAGTGACAGACTTTTTCAAATCGTTAATGTTGGCTTTCACCTCTCTGATGATGTGGGTCATATCAGACTAGGTGAGCCTGCACCCCCGGAGCTTTGATGCAGACAAGTACCTCAGGAAATGGTTCACAGTCTTCAGGAACAACAGCGATGTTGTGACTGTCCGGCCCGACTCTGAAATATACTTGCTCCAGCCACGGACCCTCTTTGTGTCTTTTAGAAACAGCCAGTCTGACAGCCGGTCAACACCATGGGCCATGAATACTATGAAGTTCTTTATCCGGCTGACATTGGACATACAATTCTCTTTCCGTTTTAGTGTCGGTGCGAGACCCTCACAATGACCTCTGTATGTCTGAATGTACGTCTCCATGCTTTTAGGCAACGTGATTTCACGCATGGTATTCCCCCGTCCCTTCCCAGTGGACCATTGATTTTGGGGAGAGGGCCAGTCCTTAGCCAGATTAGCTTTCAGCTTATTGGAGACAGACGCACGGGTCTTCTGGCATACAGGGGTCTCACTACAGGAGGCTTCTACAGACCGCATGACAGTCTTCATCGGGGTCTTGCTTCCGGAGGCTTCTGGGGACCGCATCACAGACTTGAGAGGGGTCTCACTCGCAGAGGCTTCTATGGACCGCATGACAGTCTTCACCGGGGTCTTGCTTCCGGAGGCTTCTGGGGACCGCATGACAGTCTTCACCGGGGTCTTGCTTCCGGAGGCTTCTGGGGACCGCATGACAGTCTTCACCGGGGTCTTGCTTCCGGAGGCTTCTGGGGACCGCATGACAGTCTTCACCGGGGTCTTGCTTCCGGAGGCTTCTGGGGACCGCATGACAGTCTTCACCGGGGTCTTGCTTCCGGAGGCTTCTGGGGACCGCATGACAGTCTTCACCGAGGTCTTGCTTCCGGAGGCTTTGTCGGACCGCATGACAGTCTTCACCGGGGTCTTGCTTCCGGAGGCTTCTGGGGACCGCATGACAGTCTTCACCGGGGTCTCACTACCGGAGGCTTTGTCGGACCGCATGACAGTCTTCACCGGGGTCTTGCTTCCGGAGGCTTCTGGGGACCGCATGACAGTCTTCACCGGGGTCTCACTACCGGAGGCTTTGTCGGACCGCATGACAGTCTTCACCGGGGTCTTGCTTCCGGAGGCTTCTGGGGACCGCATCACACACTTGAGAGGGGTCTCACTCGCAGAGGCTTCTATGGACCGCATGACAGTCTTCACCGGGGTCTTGAGAGGGGTATTGCTGCCGGAGGCTACTGAGTTCATGTCGGGGATACTTGGGATTGCTACGCCCTTAAATCGTATACATTCTTCGTCTTCCTCAAGCAGAGCAGCAGTGGCATTCTGCTTCCTGGGTTTTATACCCTGTTTTAGCCTGGAGCGCAGGGTCTTCACCTCATCAATGAGGGCACCCTTCTGAGCCCTCAATGCCACATTGTCCAGCCTCACCTGCATGCAGTCCTCTTCGTCACACTCGGTATGTGGGGAGAAGGGTGGAGGGTGCACCGGGTATTCCTCCTCATTGTCTATATCCAATAATGTAGCCATTCCAATGATGGGATTAGTCTCTCGGAGGTCATGGAGCAACTGCATGGCCACACTATGCTTCAGCCTTGCCATGACCTGATGTGCCTCACCTCGGGAGAACTCAAGGTGGTCACGAGTTACATGATGGTGTAGTTTCTTCCCAGCATACGAACACCCTGTGATGGGACAGGGTTTGGTCCGAACATTTATTCTACCACTGGCCATTTTAAGAATGATGCCTCTTTCCTCCAGGTTCCGCATTGCATGTTTGTGCTTAAGGTGCTTATTCAAAGCCAGATAGCGGAGACTGCACACCGGACATTCGGTCAACATCCTTCCAAAAACACACACAATGATTTCTATTTAAATGGTTTTCTGTTTCTCCGTTTATATGCGTTAGCCAACTGCTGATTGCAACCATGGGTCCAATGCTTCAATGCAGGGAACACGGACCAAGGGGATGACTTGGGTTACCACCTGGTTAAAATGGTCCCACCTCCGCACCAACGCGGGGCTGGTGATGGGTCCGATACATTGATTGTTTTTTGTTTCATGGTTCTGCCACGAGCTCACAAGACAGTTTTGGGTACAAAAACGTGGGGATAACAGTACCTCCGGGCGCTCCGTCCCGCTCCGGCTTTTGCCGCAGCGGGGGGAGGAGGCATTGAACCCCTCGCACCTGCCCCCGGAGGAGGCAGGGGAGTCAGGTACCCGGAAGCGCACGGTGGACGGCCAGGGCGAGACCACCACACCGCACTGGAGTCAGAGTTCCGAGTTTTTCGAGCCAGGTCCCGGTGAAACGCAGTACGGAGCACCCGGCAGGAACCTCCAGCAGACCCCCCCGCGCGGTTCCCTCGTCCCTCGAAGAGGCGGAGAGGTGGGTGTTTTTCATCTGCTGGCGGACTGCCGGGGAGAACGTGCTGCTCGGGAGCCAGGCTCAGAGTTAGTGGCAGTGAGAGCCCGTGCACCTGCCTTTTACAGCAGGCACGCGCTGGTATCGGGGTGTGGAGAGAAGGTAGATGCAGAGGCTGCAGAAACAGCCAGAGCCTTCCCCTCTAACACACCCCTCATTTGGTGCATTGAACCCCTCGCACCTGCCCCCGGAGGAGTCAGGTACCCGGAGGCGCACGGTGGACGGCCAGGGCGAGACCGCCACACCGCACTGGAGTCAGAGCTCCGAGTTTTTCGAGCCAGGTCCCGGTGAAACGCAGTACGGAGCACCCGGCAGGAACCTCCAGCAGACCCCCCCACGCGGTTCCCTCGTCCCTCGGAAGAGGCGGAGAGGTGGGTGTTTTTCATCTGCTGCTGGACTGCCGGGGAGAACGTGCTGCTCGGGAGCCAGGCTCAGAGTTAGTGGCAGTGAGAGCCTGTGCACCTGCCTTTTACAGCAGGCACGCGCTGGTATCGGGGTGGGGAGAGAAGGTAGATGCAGAGGCTGCAGAAACAGCCAGAACCTTCCCCTCTAACACACCCCTCATTGGGTTCATGAGCACTGGGCAGAGTCCCCTGTCAACTCTCCTTATATTCCTCCGGAGACCAGTTGGAACATGGCAGCATCCCACTTCGCCTGGTAGACCATATCGTTAAATGAGCTCAGTAATGTACTGCACAACATCACATGGGTAAAATGAGCTATATAATGCACTGCAAAATCACATTTGGTTTATTTCCAAAAAGCCTGGAAAAAACACATATCCATCATGTCCTGTAAAATATCATTCTTTGTTTATTTCCATCCTTCAGGCAAATACACATATCTTTGTCTGCTCCAGGATTACCCGTAGTTTGGATGAACCGACCGCCAAGCACTGGAAGCTGGACCCGGGGAGGAGGCCCTCCGATGGCGGGTCAAATTTGATGATACCGCAGCTGGCTGGACACTAGCCGTAGAAGAACACCTGGGCGGGACCAGGCATGTCCCTCTTTGCAGACAAGCATATATGCGCTCCCAGGAGCAGAGTCAAACCCGCAGTTTGGATGAACCGACCGCCAAGCACCGGAAGCTGGACCCGGGGAGGAGGCCCTCCGATGGCGGGTCAAATTTGATGATACCGCAGCTGGCTGGACACTAGCCGTAGAAGAACACCTGGGTGGGACCAGGCATGTCCCTCTTTGCAGACAACCATATATGCGCTCCCAGGAGCAGAGTCAAACCCACAGTTTGGATGAACCGACCGCCAGAGCACCGGCACGAAGCCGGGCCGGCGGAGGCCTTCCGATGGCGGGTCACATTTGCCATTCGATCAATGTCTTTGCAGACAAGCATATATGTGGTTGTTACGCAGGATCAAACAGGTAGTTTGATGAAGTAGGGTCCTGTGCCCGGAGCAAGGCCAATTGCTGAATGCCGCAGCCGACTAAGGCCGCTATGCCACAGTGGAGGATGAGAGAAACAGGTGTTTGTCTTGCATTCCGCGGCGAAGTGGGGAGGTGGAACTTCCACCCCGCTACGGAACCCGTGGTGGGACCCCTGAGTCAGACGGTTCGTCTTGGAAACGCTTCATATCGGTCGGCCTGGGAGGTAAGAGACACGCAGGGTAACAGACACGCAGGGTTACCCCCACGCAGCCCACGCAACACGGAGGAGGCAGGGGAGTCTGGTACCCGGAGGCGCATGGCCGCAACACCGCACTGGAGTCAGGGTTTCGAGTTTTTCGAGCCAGGTCCCAGTGAACGCAAGACTCCAGCAGGAGCCTCCAGCAGACCCCCCCGACGTTTCCCCCGTCCCTCCCGGCCATCAGATTCGAATCCGCAGTTCGGAGGAACCGACCGCCAGAGCACCGGCACAAGGCCGGGCCGGCGGAGGCCCTCCGATGGCGGGTCGCATTTGCCATTCAATCAGTGAGAAATCAGAAGAGGAAGGGGAAACAAAGACTAACTTGTCTTTTTTGGAGTTCCATAAAAAATGGGTGAAAATGGAAAAATGTATACGAGAATAGTGCCCCATAAGGCGGATTGAGTCCCCTGTCAACTCCCCTTGCATTCCTCCACACTCTGAAAATGTCAGAGTTATTTTTTGGAGAACCATATAAATTGGCTAAAAGTGTTGAAATGTATCTGAGAATAGTGCCTCATGAGGCGGATTGAGTCCCCTGTCAACTCCCCTTGCATTCCTCCACACTCTGAAAATGTCAGAGTTATTTTTTGGAGAACCATCAAAAACGGCTAAAAGTGTTGAAATGTATCCGAGAATAGTGCCCCATAAGGCGGGTAAAGTCCCCTGTCAACTCCCCTCGCATTCCTCCATACTCTGAAAAAGTCAGAGTTATTTTTTGGATAACCATCAAAAATGGCTAAAAGTGTTGAAATGTATCCGAGAATAGTAACTCATGAGGCGGATTGAGTCCCCTGTCAACTCCCCTTTCATTCCTCCACACTCTGAAAAAGTCAGAGTTATTTTTTGGAGAACCATCAAAAAGGGCTAAAAGTGTTGAAATGTATCCGAGAATAGTGCCCCATAAGGCGGGTAAAGTCCCCTGTCAACTCCCCTCGCATTCCTCCACACTCTGAAAAAGTCAGAGTTATTTTTTGGAGAACCATCAAAAATGGCTAAAAGTGTTGAAATGTATCCGAGAATAGTGCCCCATAAGGCGGGTAAAGTCCCCTGTCAACTCCCCTTGCATTCCTCCACACTCTGAAAAAGTCAGTTATTTTTTGGAGAACCATCAAAAATGGCTAAAAAGTGTTGAAATATATCCGAGAATAGTGCCTCATGAGGCGGATTGAGTCCCCTGTCAACTCCCCTTGCATTCCTCCACACTCTGAAAAAGTCAGAGTTATTTTTTGGAGAACCATCAAAAATGGCTAAAAAGTGTTGAAATGTATCTGAGAATAGTGCCTCATGAGGCGGATTGAGTCCCCTGTCAACTCCCCTTGCCTTCCTCCGGAGCTCAGTTCAAAAACTTAAAGTTTGGGAAGAACCATGCTGGTGGGTCTCCGGGCAACAAAATGTATCCGAGCCAGTGTGCACATACAGCGGATGAATTCCTCCATGAAGTTACACAGCCGTTTTTTTTCTGAGTCCTCTCAAAAACCGGGTTTCCGATTTCATGCAGATGGTAGCTTGGAAAACATGAACGTTTTTTTACAATGGAGGAGGGGAAGTCTGGATTCCCCTCTCCGTTGTACCTTGCAACCGGGGAGGGGAAAAGTGTTCGGGGCTTCGTCCCGAAGCGCCGAACACTTGAGCCCCTTCTCCCCTTCTCTGAGCCCCTTCTCTGTTGTAATTTTAAAAGTTCATTTTTTGATTATTTTAACATATAATTGACCGTTTTCTTTCATTGTTTTTCTTTCCACGGGTGGGGGCCTATGGCAGGCCGCCTATGAGCTCCCAAATTTGGCCCGGATCCTCCGGGATTTGTGGGATAAGCTCCATAAACTGACAAAGTCATCCAAATATGTCGCTTTTATAGCCCAAAGATATATAATGCAAATACATTAAAATAGTAAAAGGTACGATTGTGCTCTGCATTAACCGGAATTTGATTTATATAGCCCCCAAAAAATGATTAAAAATCATTTTCGTGGGGAAAAGTGTTAAAACGCCTGATTAAAGCATATGCGGGACCCCAGCAAGCTCCAGACTATGTGCATTGTGTCAGGGAGCCAGGTCAAACCCCTCCATGCACACCGCCAGAACCAGAACCTCACGAACCTGGTGACCTTAAAGGTGTTTGTCTTTGTTTGTTTTTGTATTCCACATAGACAGGCTGGGGTTCAGCACCACGCACAGAGCCTGCCCGCTACCTCCAGGGTGCATCACTACATTTTACAAGCCAGGAAAGGTGCATGGATCCTGGGTAAACATTGATTAAGTGTTTTTAAATGTGTGGAACAGTGTTTTGTCACTTTCAAAACTCTCCTGTCATTGACCGGAGAATTTGGGTCGATGTTGTATTCAATCTGGCCATTAATATTCCAGTGAGACGAAGTACGTACATTGACCGGAGTGATCCCATGTTAATTTTGTCCAAATACCGGAACATTCCCTAACCTTCCTCCACACTCTGAAAAACTCAGAGTTATTTTTTGGAGAACCATCAAAAAGGGCTAAAAGTGTTGAAATGTATCCGAGAATAGTGCCCCATAAGGCGGATAAAGTCCCCTGTCAACTCCCCCTTACCTTCCTCCACACTCTGAAAAAGTCAGAGTTATTTTTTGGAGAACCATCAAAAAGGGCTAAAAGTGTTGAAATGTATCCGAGAATAGTGCCCCATAAGGCGGATAAAGTCCCCTGTCAACTCCCCTTACCTTCCTCCACACTCTGAAAAAGTCAGAGTTATTTTTTGGAGAACCATCAAAAAGGGCTAAAAGTGTTGAAATGTATCCGAGAATAGTGTCCCATAAGGCGGATAAAGTCCCCTGTCAACTCCCCTTACCTTCCTCCACACTCTGAAAAAGTCAGAGTTATTTTTTGGAGAACCATCAAAAAGGGCTAAAAGTGTTGAAATGTATCCGAGAATAGTGCCCCATAAGGCGGATAAAGTCCCCTGTCAACTCCCCTTACCTTCCTCCACACTCTGAAAAACTCAGTTATTTTTTGGAGAACCATCAAAAAGGGCTAAAAGTGTTGAAATGTATCCGAAAATAGTGCCTCATGAGGCGGATTGAGTCCCCTGTCAACTCCCCTTACCTTCCTCCAGAGCCCAGTTCAAAAACTTTAAGTTTGGTAAGAACCATGCTGGGGGGTCTCCAGGCAACAAAATGTATCCGAGCCAAAGTGCACATACAGCGGATGAATTCCTCCATGAAGTTACACAGCCGTTTTTTTTCTGAGTCCTCTCAAAAACCGGGTTTCCGATTTCGTGCAGAAGGTAGCTTGTAAAACATGAACGGTTTTTTACAACGGAGGAGGGGAAGTCTGGATTCCCCTCTCCGTTGTACCTTGCAACGGGGGAGGGGAAAAGTGTTCGGCGCTTCGTCCCGAAGCGCCGAACACTTTTCCCCTTCTCCAATTCTCAGATCCCCTCTCCCATGTAATTTTAAAAGTTCATTTTTTGATGATTTTAACATATAATTGACCGTTTTCTTTAATTATTTTTCCTTCCACGGGTGGGGGCCTATGGCAGGCTGCCTATGAGCTCCCAAATTTGGCCCGGATCATCCGGGATTTGTGGGATAAGCTCCATAAACTGACAAAGTCATCCAAATATGTCGCTTTTATAGCCCAAAGATATATCATGCAAATACATTAAAATAGTAAAAGGTACGATTGTGCTCGGCATTAACCGGAATTTGATTTATATAGCCCCCAAAAAATGATTAAAAATCATTTTCGTGGGGAAAAGTGTTAAAACGCCTGATTAAAGCATTTGCGGGACCCCAGCGAGCTCCAGACTAGTTGCATTGTTTCGGGGACCCTCCGCAATGATAAAACCCATCATTTAAATACAAAAAACACCATTAAAAGTCACTTTTAAGGGCAAAAAACAGCCTCTGTCCACTTTGTTAACAAACTGATAGGCAAATGGACAAAAGTGTGAATAAAGCATTTGCTGGACCCCAGCGAGCTCCAGACTAGTTGCATTGTTTCGGGGACCCTGGAGAACGATAAGACCCATCATTTAAATACAAAAAACACCATTAAAAGTCACTTTTAGGGGCGAAAAACAGCCTCTGTCCACTTCGTTAACAAACTGATAGGCAAATGGACAAAATCGTGATTAAAGCATTTTGCGGGACACCAGCGAGCTCCAGACTATGTGCAATGTGTCGGGGACCCTGGAGAACGATAAGACCCATCATTTAAATACAAAAAACACCATTAAAAGTCACTTTTAGGGGCAAAAAACAGCCTCTGTCCACTTCGTTAACAAACTGATAGGCAAATGGACAAAATCGTGATTAAAGCATTTTGCGGGACACCAGCGAGCTCCAGACTATGTGCAATGTGTCGGGGACCCTGGAGAACGATAAGACCCATCATTTAAATACAAAAAACACCATTAAAAGTCACTTTTAGGGGCAAAAAACAGCCTCTGTCCACTTCGTTAACAAACTGATAGGCAAATGGACAAAAGTGTGAATAAAGCATTTGCGGGACCCCAGCGAGCTCCAGACTAGTTGCATTGTTTCGGGGACCCTCCGCAATGATAAGACCCATCATTTAAATACAAAAAACACCATTAAAAGTCACTTTTAGGGGCAAAAAACAGCCTCTGTCCACTTCGTTAACAAACTGATAGGCAAATGGACAAAAGTGTGAATAAAGCATTTGCGGGACCCCCGCGATCTCCAGACTAGTTGCATTGTTTCGGGGACCCTGGAGAACGATAAGACCCATCATTTAAATACAAAAAACACCATTAAAAGTCACTTTTAGGGGCGAAAAACTGCCTCTGTCCACTTCGTTAACAAACTGATAGGCAAATGGACAAAAGTGTGAATAAAGCATTTGCGGGACCCCCGCGAGCTCCAGACTAGTTGCATTGTTTCGGGGACCCTGGAGAACGATAAAACCCATCATTTAAATACAAAAAACACCATTAAAAGTCACTTTTAGGGGCGAAAAACAGCCTCTGTCCACTTTGTTAACAAACTGATAGGCAAATGGACAAAAGTGTGAATAAAGCATTTGCGGGACCCCAGCGAGCTCCAGACTAGTTGCATTGTTTCGGGGACCCTCCGCAATGATAAAACCCATCATTTAAATACAAAAAACACCATTAAAAGTCACTTTTAGGGGCAAAAAACAGCCTCTGTCCACTTCGTTAACAAACTGATAGGCAAATGGACAAAAGTGTGATTAAAGCATTTGCGGGACCCCAGCGAGCTCCAGACTATGTGCATTGTTTCGGGGATCCTCCAAAATGATAAAACCCATCATTTAAATACAAAAAACACCATTAAAAGTCACTTTTAGGGGCGAAAAACAGCCTCTGTCCACTTCGTTAACAAACTGATAGGCAAATGGACAAAAGTGTGAATAAAGCATTTGCGGGACCCCAGCGAACTCCAGACTATTTGCATTGTTTCGGGGACCCTCCGCAATGATAAAACCCATCATTTAAATACAAAAAACACCATTAAAAGTCACTTTTAGGGGCGAAAAACAGCCTCTGTCCACTTCGTTAACAAACTGATAGGCAAATGGACAAAAGTGTGAATAAAGCATTTGCGGGACCCCAGCGAACTCCAGACTATTTGCATTGTTTCGGGGACCCTCCGCAATGATAAAACCCATCATTTAAATACAAAAAACACCATTAAAAGTCACTTTTAGGGGCGAAAAACTGCCTCTGTCCACTTCGTTAACAAACTGATAGGCAAATGGACAAAAGTGTGAATAAAGCATTTGCGGGACCCCCGCGAGCTCCAGACTAGTTGCATTGTTTCGGGGACCCTGGAGAGCGATAAAACCCATCATTTAAATACAAAAAACACCATTAAAAGTCACTTTTAGGGGCGAAAAACAGCCTCTGTCCACTTTGTTAACAAACTGATAGGCAAATGGACAAAAGTGTGAATAAAGCATTTGCGGGACCCCAGCGAGCTCCAGACTAGTTGCATTGTTTCGGGGACCCTCCGCAATGATAAAACCCATCATTTAAATACAAAAAACACCATTAAAAGTCACTTTTAGGGGCAAAAAACAGCCTCTGTCCACTTCGTTAACAAACTGATAGGCAAATGGACAAAAGTGTGATTAAAGCATTTGCGGGACCCCAGCGAGCTCCATACTATGTGCATTGTTTCGGGGATCCTCCAAAATGATAAAACCCATCATTTAAATACAAAAAACATCATTAAAAGTCACTTTTAGGGGCGAAAAACAGCCTCTGTCCACTTCGTTAACAAACTGATAGGCAAATGGACAAAAGTGTGAATAAAGCATTTGCGGGACCCCAGCGAACTCCAGACTATTTGCATTGTTTCGGGGACCCTCCGCAATGATAAAACCCATCATTTAAATACAAAAAACACCATTAAAAGTCACTTTTAGGGGCGAAAAACAGCCTCTGTCCACTTCGTTAACAAACTGATAGGCAAATGGACAAAAGTGTGAATAAAGCATTTGCGGGACCCCAGCGAACTCCAGACTATTTGCATTGTTTCGGGGACCCTCCGCAATGATAAAACCCATCATTTAAATACAAAAAACACCATTAAAAGTCACTTTTAGGGGCGAAAAACTGCCTCTGTCCACTTCGTTAACAAACTGATAGGCAAATGGACAAAAGTGTGAATAAAGCATTTGCGGGACCCCCGCGAGCTCCAGACTAGTTGCATTGTTTCGGGGACCCTGGAGAACGATAAAACCCATCATTTAAATACAAAAAACACCATTAAAAGTCACTTTTAGGGGCGAAAAACAGCCTCTGTCCACTTTGTTAACAAACTGATAGGCAAATGGACAAAAGTGTGAATAAAGCATTTGCGGGACCCCCGCGAGCTCCAGACTAGTTGCATTGTTTCGGGGACCCTGGAGAACGATAAAACCCATCATTTAAATACAAAAAACACCATTAAAAGTCACTTTTAGGGGAGAAAAACAGCCTCTGTCCACTTTGTTAACAAACTGATAGGCAAATGGACAAAAGTGTGATTAAAGCATTTGCGGAACCCCAGCGAGCTCCAGACTAGTTGCATTGTTTCGGGGACCCTCCGCAATGATAAAACCCATCATTTAAATACAAAAAACACCATTAAAAGTCACTTTTAGGGGCAAAAAACAGCCTCTGTCCACTTCGTTAACAAACTGATAGGCAAATGGACAAAAGTGTGATTAAAGCATTTGCGGAACCCCAGCGAGCTCCAGACTAGTTGCATTGTTTCGGGGACCCTCCGCAATGATAAAACCCATCATTTAAATACAAAAAACACCATTAAAAGTCACTTTTAGGGGCGAAAAACAGCCTCTGTCCACTTCGTTAACAAACTGATAGGCAAATGGACAAAAGTGTGATTAAAGCATTTGCGGGACCCCAGCGAGCTCCAGACTATGTGCATTGTTTCGGGGATCCTCCAAAATGATAAAACCCATCATTTAAATACAAAAAACACCATTAAAAGTCACTTTTAGGGGCGAAAAACAGCCTCTGTCCACTTCGTTAACAAACTGATAGGCAAATGGACAAAAGTGTGAATAAAGCATTTGCGGGACCCCAGCGAACTCCAGACTATTTGCATTGTTTCGGGGACCCTCCGCAATGATAAAACCCATCATTTAAATACAAAAAACACCATTAAAAGTCACTTTTAGGGGCAAAAAACAGCCTCTGTCCACTTCGTTAACAAACTGATAGGCAAATGGACAAAAGTGTGAATAAAGCATTTGCGGGACCCCAGCGAGCTCCAGACTAGTTGCATTGTTTCGGGGACCCTCCGCAATGATAAGACCCATCATTTAAATACAAAAAACACCATTAAAAGTCACTTTTAGGGGCAAAAAACAGCCTCTCCACTTCGTTAACAAACTGATAGGCAAATGGACAAAAGTGTGAATAAAGCATTTGCGGGACCCCAGCGAGCTCCAGACTAGTTGCATTGTTTCGGGGATCCTGGAGAACGATAAGACCCATCATTTAAATACAAAAAACACCATTAAAAGTCACTTTTAGGGGCGAAAAACAGCCTCTGTCCACTTCGTTAACAAACTGATAGGCAAATGGACAAAAGTGTGAATAAAGCATTTGCGGGAACCCCGCGAGCTCCAGACTAGTTGCATTGTTTCGGGGACCCTGGAGAACGATAAAACCCATCATTTAAATACAAAAAACACCATTAAAAGTCACTTTTAGGGGCGAAAAACAGCCTCTGTCCACTTTGTTAACAAACTGATAGGCAAATGGACAAAAGTGTGAATAAAGCATTTGCGGGACCCCAGCGAGCTCCAGACTAGTTGCATTGTTTCGGGGACGCCCCGCAATGATAAAACCCATCATTTAAATACAAAAAACACCATTAAAAGTCACTTTTAGGGGCAAAAAACAGCCTCTGTCCACTTCGTTAACAAACTGATAGGCAAATGGACAAAAGTGTGATTAAAGCATTGGCGGGACCCCAGCGAGCTCCAGACTATGTGCATTGTTTCGGGGACCCTCCGCAATGATAAAACCCATCATTTAAATACAAAAAACACCATTAAAAGTCACTTTTAGGGGCGAAAAACAGCCTCTGTCCACTTCGTTAACAAACTGATAGGCAAATGGACAAAAGTGTGAATAAAGCATTTGCGGGACCCCAGCGAGCTCCAGACTAGTTGCATTGTTTCGGGGACCCTCCGCAATGATAAGACCCATCATTTAAATACAAAAAACACCATTAAAAGTCACTTTTAGGGGCAAAAAACAGCCTCTGTCCACTTCGTTAACAAACTGATAGGCAAATGGACAAAATCGTGATTAAAGCATTTTGCGGGACACCAGCGAGCTCCAGACTATGTGCACTGCGTCGGGGACCCTGGAGAACGATAAGACCCATCATTTAAATACAAAAAACACCATTAAAAGTCACTTTTAGGGGCGAAAAACAGCCTCTGTCCACTTCGTTAACAAACTGATAGGCAAATGGACAACATCGTGATTAAAGCATTTTGCGGGACACCAGCGAGCTCCAGACTATGTGCAATGTGTCGGGGACCCTGGAGAATGATAAGACCCATCATTTAAATACAAAAAACACCATTAAAAGTCACTTTTAGGGGCAAAAAACAGCCTCTGTCCACTTCGTTAACAAACTGATAGGCAAATGGACAAAAGTGTGATTAAAGCATTTGCGGGACCCCAGCGAGCTCCAGACTATGTGCATTGTTTCGGGGACCATCCGCAATGATAAAACCCATCATTTAAATACAAAAAACACCATTAAAAGTCACTTTTAGGGGCGAAAAACAGCCTTTGTCCACTTCGTTAACAAACTGATAGGCAAATGGACAAAAGTGTGATTAAAGCATTTGCGGGACCCCAGCGAGCTCCAGACTAGTTGCATTGTTTCGGGGACCCTGGAGAACGATAAGACCCATCATTTAAATACAAAAAACATCATTAAAAGTCACTTTTAGGGGCAAAAAACAGCCTCTGTCCACTTCGTTAACAAACTGATAGGCAAATGGACAAAAGTGTGATTAAAGCATTTGCGGGACCCCAGCGAGCTCCAGACTAGTTGCATTGTTTCGGGGACCCTGGAGAACGATAAGACCCATCATTTAAATACAAAAAACATCATTAAAAGTCACTTTTAGGGGCGAAAAACAGCCTCTGTCCACTTCGTTAAACTGATAGGCAAATGGACAAAATCGTGATTAAAGCATTTTGCGGGACACCAGCGAGCTCCAGACTATGTGCAATGTGTCGGGGACCCTGGAGAACGATAAGACCCATCATTTAAATACAAAAAACACCATTAAAAGTCACTTTTAGGGGCAAAAAACAGCCTCTGTCCACTTCGTTAACAAACTGATAGGCAAATGGACAAAATCGTGATTAAAGCATTTTGCGGGACACCAGCGAGCTCCAGACTATGTGCAATGTGTCGGGGACCCTGGAGAACGATAAGACCCATCATTTAAATACAAAAAACACCATTAAAAGTCACTTTTAGGGGCAAAAAACAGCCTCTGTCCACTTCGTTAACAAACTGATAGGCAAATGGACAAAAGTGTGAATAAAGCATTTGCGGGACCCCCGCGAGCTCCAGACTAGTTGCATTGTTTCGGGGACCCTGGAGAACGATAAGACCCATCATTTAAATACAAAAAACACCATTAAAAGTCACTTTTAGGGGCGAAAAACTGCCTCTGTACACTTCGTTAACAAACTGATAGGCAAATGGACAAAAGTGTGAATAAAGCATTTGCGGGACCCCCGCGAGCTCCAGACTAGTTGCATTGTTTCGGGGAACCTGGAGAACGATAAAACCCATCATTTAAATACAAAAAACACCATTAAAAGTCACTTTTATGGGCGAAAAACAGCCTCTGTCCACTTTGTTAACAAACTGATAGGCAAATGGACAAAAGTGTGAATAAAGCATTTGCGGGACCCCAGCGAGCTCCAGACTAGTTGCATTGTTTCGGGGACCCTCCGCAATGATAAAACCCATCATTTAAATACAAAAAACACCATTAAAAGTCACTTTTAGGGGCAAAAAACAGCCTCTGTCCACTTCGTTAACAAACTGATAGGCAAATGGACAAAAGTGTGAATAAAGCATTTGCGGGACCCCAGCGAGCTCCAGACTAGTTGCATTGTTTCGGGGACCCTCCGCAATGATAAGAACCATCATTTAAATACAAAAAACACCATTAAAAGTCACTTTTAGGGGCAAAAAACAGCCTCTGTCCACTTCGTTAACAAACTGATAGGCAAATGGACAAAAGTGTGAATAAAGCATTTGCGGGACCCCCGCGAGCTCCAGACTAGTTGCATTGTTTCGGGGATCCTGGAAAACGATAAGACCCATCATTTAAATACAAAAAACACCATTAAAAGTCACTTTTAGGGGCGAAAAACAGCCTCTGTCCAATTCGTTAACAAACTGATAGGCAAATGGACAAAAGTGTGAATAAAGCATTTGCGGGACCCCCGCGAGCTCCAGACTAGTTGCATTGTTTCGGGGACCCTGGAGAACGATAAGATCCATCATTTAAATACAAAAAACACCATTAAAAGTCACTTTTAGGGGCAAAAAACAGCCTCTGTCCACTTCGTTAACAAACTGATAGGCAAATGGACAAAAGTGTGAATAAAGCATTTGCGGGACCCCAGCGAGCTCCAGACTAGTTGCATTGTTTCGGGGACCCTCCGCAATGATAAGAACCATCATTTAAATACAAAAAACACCATTAAAAGTCACTTTTAGGGGCAAAAAACAGCCTCTGTCCACTTCGTTAACAAACTGATAGGCAAATGGACAAAAGTGTGAATAAAGCATTTGCGGGACCCCCGCGAGCTCCAGACTAGTTGCATTGTTTCGGGGATCCTGGAAAACGATAAGACCCATCATTTAAATACAAAAAACACCATTAAAAGTCACTTTTAGGGGCGAAAAACAGCCTCTGTCCACTTCGTTAACAAACTGATAGGCAAATGGACAAAAGTGTGAATAAAGCATTTGCGGGACCCCCGCGAGCTCCAGACTAGTTGCATTGTTTCGGGGACCCTGGAGAAAGATAAAACCCATCATTTAAATACAAAAAACACCATTAAAAGTCACTTTTAGGGGCGAAAAACAGCCTCTGTCCACTTTGTTAACAAACTGATAGGCAAATGGACAAAAGTGTGAATAAAGCATTTGCGGGACCCCAGCGAGCTCCAGACTAGTTGCATTGTTTCGGGGACCCTCCGCAATGATAAAACCCATCATTTAAATACAAAAAACACCATTAAAAGTCACTTTTAGGGGCAAAAAACAGCCTCTGTCCACTTCGTTAACAAACTGATAGGCAAATGGACAAAAGTGTGAATAAAGCATTTGCGGGACCCCAGCGAGCTCCAGACTAGTTGCATTGTTTCGGGGACCCTGGAGAACGATAAGATCCATCATTTAAATACAAAAAACACCATTAAAAGTCACTTTTAGGGGCAAAAAACAGCCTCTGTCCACTTCGTTAACAAACTGATAGGCAAATGGACAACATCGTGATTAAAGCATTTGCGGGACCCCAGCGAGCTCCAGACTAGTTGCATTGTTTCGGGGACCCTCCGCAATGATAAAACCCATCATTTAAATACAAAAAACACCATTAAAAGTCACTTTTAGGGGCGAAAAACAGCCTCTGTCCACTTCGTTAACAAACTGATGGACAAAAGTGTGAAAACGGCCGAGCCGCTGCTCTCAGGGCCTCAGACTCACAGGCACACACACACACACACACACACACATGCAGAGATCCAGGAGCAGGAATCCTGGGCACACGAGTGTTAAAAGTGCGTTAAACTGTTTTAATCCGATTATTTTACCCAGGATTAAGTGTTTGCAAGGCGGGGAAAGTATTCCAGCAGCCCCTCCATCACGGTGGTGATGATTAGAAATGATTTCCAGGTCAGAAAGCGGTTTTTAAAAGTGGCCCAAAAATATTTCAATCTGTTTAAAAAGCACAAAGTGATTTGAGTGCAGTTCTCATGTGTCCCCACAGGAGGGCGCCTCGTCCCAGGGAGCACAGTGCTTTCACAGTCAAAAATACAACCCAAAAAAGGGCAAATCGATGGATTTAAAGCGCAGCGAAGCTCCGCACCGCACACAGGTACATTCCTAAATCCCCACCATAGTGACCACGGTGATTTAAACTAGTTTATGCGGGGGAAAGAGTGCTGAAAATCGGATTAAACCCTGCTCACAGTGTGGTAAGAGCCAGATTGCTTCAGAGAGTAAGGATACCATGGACCATTTGCATCCAAAATGATCCATTTAAAAGCCATGTGTAAGGGGGGGAAAGTGCAAGTGCAGAGAGGAGCCTGAAAATGCCTCTCCAGGACCCCGGGGAGCAGCTCCCAGGGGCTGGAGAGGGGGAGACATGTGGCTCACAGGCAGGCCTGGGGGCCCCTGCAGAGCCCACAGCTGCTGGGCATCGACATTGGAGGTGGGCAGTCCGCCTTTCAGCACCCACACTCGGCCCTGGCACCCGCATATCCTCTCTGAAGCCAATCTACAAGAAGCAACTATGCCTCCAAACTCTTTGCTTACGGCCATACCACTCTGATCACGCCCGATCTCGTCCGATCTCGGAAGCTAAGCAGGGTCGGGCCGGGTCAGTACTTGGATGGGAGACCGCCTGGGAATACCCGGTGCTGTAAGCTTTTTTTAAATGCAGCTACATGCGTGGTGACAAGGTACGATTTATACCCTAAAATAGCGTGCTAAGTGTGGGTGGATTAGTTTCAAAGCATGCACACTCTGCTCGTGTCAGACTTCCATCAAATAGACCGGGGAAAACACCTCTCATTAGCCCCTCACAGACCACCAAAGGACGGACTAAGCAGCTCCAGCACGGCTCCCTCACATGGAGCTCAGGTTATTTCATACCTCCAGGAGAGGGACCGGGAAAACCACCTCTCTGTAGCCCCTGACAGAGCCCCAAAGGACGGACTAAGGACCTCCGGCAACAGGGGCACTTCCATAACCTCGTGCACCGTGAGACCCCGGGCCCCCGGACTTAAGCACTCCCCCACGGACTAAACCCAGATGTTCACACCCTGCAGAATCTCATGCCCCTGGTAACCTTTAAGGGGGGGTGGATTTTGTGGTGCTTTACCGTCCGAACACAAGCATCGATATTCATCCTCCTTCACAGCAGCAGCAGCAGCAGCAGCAGCAGCAGCAGCAGCAGCAGCAGCACCTGCCCTGCTGGAGGTTCACACTTTAACTTATTTGTATTCGTTTTTTTTTGTTCCCCTCCTCTGCCTTACACATCCTCCCACGCTCGAGCACTCCTCACTCGGACTAAACCCCTCCATGCAGACCGCCAGAACCAGAACCTCACGCCCCTGGTGACCTTAAAGGTGTTTGTCTTTGTTTGTTTTTGTATTCCACATAGACAGGCTGGGGTTCAGCACCACGCACAGAGCCTGCCCGCTACCTCCAGGGCGCATCACCACATTTTACAAGCCAGGAAAGGTGCATGGATCCTGGGTAAACATTGATTAAGTGTTTTTAAATGTGTGGAACAGTGTTTTGTCACTTTCAAAACTCTCCTGTCATTGACCGGAGAATTTGGGTCGATGTTGTATTCAATCTGGCCATTAATATTCCAGTGAGACGAAGTACGTACATTGACCGGAGTGATCCCATGTTAATTTTGTCCAAATACCGGAATATTCCCTAACCTTCCTCCAGAGCTCAGTTCAAAAACTTAAAGTTTGGTAAGAACCATGCTGGGGGGTCTCCAGGCAACAAAATGTATCCGAGCCAAAGTGCACATACAGCGGATGAATTCCTCCATGAAGTTACACAGCCGTTTTTTTTCTGAGTCCTCTCAAAAACCGGGTTTCCGATTTCGTGCAGAAGGTAGCTTGTAAAACATGAACGTTTTTTTACAACGGAGGAGGGGAAGTCTGGATTCCCCTCTCCGTTGTACCTTGCAATGGGGGAGGGGAAAAATGTTCGGGGCTTCGTCCCGAAGCGCCGAACACTTGAGCCCCTTCTCCCCTTCTCTGAGTCCCTTCTCTGTTGTAATTTTAAAAGTTCATTTTTTGATTATTTAACAAATAATTGACGGTTTTCTTTCATTCTTTTTCTTTCCTGGTAACCCTTTAAATAGTCTGATACTGTCAGGGCTCATCACCGCACTTTACAAGCCATAAATAATGTTTAAATGGTCGGGGAAAGTGTTTTTAAACGTCTGGAAGAGAGTTGTAGCCTGTCATTTTGCAGGATATAATTTAACATGGAACCTCTCCTGGAAATGCACAGAATATGTCCATTTCCAGGAGAGATTCCATGTTAAATTATATCCTGCAAAATGACAGGCTATAAGCCAGGAACAAGTGTTTGAAAGGCGGGGAAAAGTTGTTTAAAATAGTCGGAAAAGTGTTTTTAAACGTCTGGAAGAGAGTTGTTGCCTGTCATTTTGCAGGATATAATTTAACATGGAACCTCTCCTGGAAATGGACATACTCTGCGCATTTCCAGGAGAGGTTCCATGTTAAATTATATCCTGCAAAATGACAGGCTACAACTCTCTTCCAGACGTTTAAAAACACTTTCCCCGACCATTTAAACATTATTTATGGCTTGTAAAGTGCGGTGATGAGCCCTGACAGTATCAGACTATTTAAAGGGTTACCAGGAGCATGAGAATATCCTCCACAGAAGGGGTGGTGGTGCCGTGAATAAGGCCGAATATGGATACCGATGTGCGGACGGTAAAGCACCGCAAAATCCACCCCCTTTAGGTTAACCAGGGGCATGGAGTTCTGTAGGGTGTGAACATCTGGGTTTAGTCCGTGGGGGAGTGCTTAAGTCCGGGAGTCCGGGGACTCACGGTGTGCAAGGTTATGGAGGTGCCCATGTCAGGGACACATGCTGGAGGTCTGTGGTCCGTCCTTTGGGGGTCTTGGAGGGGCCACAGAGAGGAGATTTCCCCGGTCTCTGTCCTGGATGAGTGAAATAAACAGAGTCTCCATGTCAGGGACACATGCTGGAGGTCTCTCTCCCGAGAGTGGACGTCCATTGCCTGTAAATTGGTCTAACATTAGGTCTGTCACTTTGGCTAACCGCACCACTGTCTGTCGTCTCCCGCAAGTGGACATCCATTGTCACTTTGGCTAACCGCACCACTGTCTGTCGTCTCCCGCAAGTGGACATCCATTGCCCCTAAATAGGGTCAGGGAAGCCGTCCGACTGAAGAAGGAGGCCTTCAGGGATTTGTTATCCCGGGGGACTCCCGAGGCAGTTGCAAGGTACCGACAGGCCCGAAGGGCAGCAGCCTCAGCCTTGGCCGAGGCAAAGCAGCGGATGTGGGAGAAGTTCGGAGAAGACATGGAAAAGGACTTTCTGGCGGCACCAAGGTTGTTCTGGAAAACTGTCCGACACCTCAGGAGGGGGAAGCAGGGAACCATCCAAGCTGTGTACAGTAAGGATGGGACGTTGTTGACCTCAAGTGATGGAGTGTTAGGGCGTTGTAAGGAGCACTTTGAGGAACTCCTGAACCCGACAACCCCGCCCTCTATGTTAGAGGCAGAGCTGGAGTATGACAGGGGATCGACACCAATCTCCCGGGGGGAGGTCACTGATGTCGTCAAACAACTTCACATTGGCAAAGCCCCGCGGGTGGATGAGATCCGCCCAGAAATGCTGAAGGCTCTGGGTGTTGAGAGACCGTCATGGTTGACACGTCTCATCAACGTTGCGTGGAAGTCGGAAACAGTACCGAAGGAGTGGCAGACCGGGGTGGTGGTTCCCCTTTTTAAAAAGGGGGATCAGAGGGTGTGTGCCAATTACAGAGGCATCACACTACTCAGCCTCCCCTGGAAAGTTTACTCTAAGGTACTCGAAAGGAGGGTCATGCCGATTGTCGAACCTCAGATTGAGGAGGAACAATGCGGATTCCGTCCTGGTCGTGGAACGACGGGTCAGCTTTTTACTCTCGCAAGGATCCTGGAGGGGGCCTGGGAGTATGCTCATCCAGTCTACATGTGTTTTGTAGACTTGGAGAAGGCGTATGACCGAGTTCCCAGGGAGTCACTATGGGAGGTGCTGCGGGAGTATGGGGTGAGGGGGTCTCTACTCAGGGCCATCCAATCTCTGTACTCCCAAAGCGAGAGCTGTGTCCGGGTCCTCGGCAGTAAATCGGACCCATTTCAGGTGAGGGTTGGCCTCCGCCAGGGCTGCACTTTGTCACCAATCCTGTTTGTAATATACATGGATCGGATTTCGAGGCGTAGTCGTGGGGGAGGGGGTCTGTAGTTTGGTGGACTAAGGATTGCACCACTGCTTTTTGCACAGATGATGTGGTTCTGATGGCTTCATCGGTCTGCGACCTCCAGCACTCACTGGATCGGTTCGCAACCGAGTGTGAAGCGGCTGGGATGAGGATCAGCACCTCCAAATCTGAGGCCATGGTTCTCAGCAGGAAACCGATGGACTGTCCACTCCAAGTAGGGAATGAGTCCTTACCCCAAGTGAAGGAGTTCAAGTATCTCGGGGTCTTGTTCTTTTTCTCGAATGAGGGAACAATGGAGCGTGAGATGGGTCGGAGAATCGGAGCAGCGGGAGCGGTACTGCAGTCGTTTTACTGCACCGTTGTGACGAAAAGGGAGCTGAGCCAGAAGGCAAAGCTCTCTGTCTACCGTGCCATTTTCGTTCCTACCCTCACCTATGGTCATGAAGGATGGGTCATGACCGAAAGAACGAGATCGCGGGTACAAGCGGCCAAGATATGTTTTCTCTGTAGGGTGGCTGGTGTCTCCCTTAGGGATAAGGTGAGAAGTTCGGTCATCCGGGAGGGACTCGGAGTTGAACCGCTCCTCCTTCGCGTCGAAAGGAGCCAGTTCAGGTGGTTCGGGCACCTAGTTAGGATGCCACCTGGGCGCCTCCCTAGGGAGGTGTTCCAGGCACGTCCAGCTGGGAAGAGACCAAGGGGTAGACCTAAGACCAGGTGGAGGGATTATATCTCTTCGCTGGCCTGGGAGCGCCTTGGGATCCCCCCGTCAGAGCTGGTTGATGTGGCCAGGGAAAAGAAAGTTTGGGGCTCTCTGCTGGAACTGCTACCTCCGCGACCCGACCACGGATAAGCGGGAGAAGATGGATGGATAATGTTAATCTCCTTAATTGTCCAGCAATCAGGCTTAACAACCCTACTCTTCAATGTATTACCCATGCACAGACAGACCTAAAAAAGAATGTGTAATCCTTCCTTTCCATTCAAAAAGTCTTTGAATATTTGCCTAACTTTTCCTTTTCAGATTGTGAAACATTTTGAGAATTGTTTGATTTTTCCCTTCAGATTTTGAAATGACATAATGATTGATAATTGAAGTAATGTAATTATGTTATCATGCCATAGTTTTTTTGATTTAATATATGATGAAGTAAACATAAAGTAATCCTAAAATTGAAGACACTGCAATTTTGCAGATTACAGATTGATAAAATCACAACTGTGAAGTGTATACCTTAGCTGGATCTCTTATGGTCCTGAGTTTAAAATGCTTTTGACTAGTGATTGCCTTGAAGTAAATATTTAAACTGCAAGCTGGTTTTGATTTTATAGTTTGATAAGTGAGATCAACTAATGAGTAGATGTTAACCTCTTAAGCCCTGAGCCTGTTTTTCAGGTTTCAGGCTCCAAAATGCCACTAACACAGCAAAGACTATATCTTCACTTCTAAAAGGGGTAAATTAATAATCTTTTCTCTCAAAGCAAGGTTACATCTGTGAGTTGGATGAAGAAGTGTCAGAATCAATCTAGAGGTTTTTATTTTAAAGTAAATTAAGATGGAACATAGTAAAAACATGTAAATTATAATGTCCGCCTAAAAAAAAAACATTAGTTAGTTAGTAGACTAAAAGCTTTAGGAATCCAAACTATAAGAACCGTAAGTTCTTCAGAAACTGAGGGAATTAATCAGCTGGAGAGGACGCTGGCGTTGACTGTTCGCCGCTTCTCCGCCTTTGTCACCCTCTATCACCCTCAGCTACCATTCGTTCTTCAAACTTTCGAATTGGACCACTGCCCTGCATTACACATCTTTAATGCAATGCACATTGTTTTTAAATTTTTATTTATTTTGGACTTCTGCCTCCGTTGCTGGCTGTAGCCGGCTGCCCTCATGTAGTCATCAAAGTACCGGGTGGCTATTGCTATCTGCTACATCGCCTACAGTCTCTCTCCGTCCCACGCAACAACCGTGGACTCCTTCTGCCTCCTGCCTTCATCTCTGGGGTGCATCTGTCCCGTCCCGCTGCTCACATCCTCCTGCCATGTCGTGGATCTTCCTCGTCTCCACAACAATCCTCCACCTCTGTGAACCTAGCCCGCTAGCTGCTATCGCTGCCATCACACTGCTCCCAGCCATTCCGCCTGTCATCATGCTGAAATACTCCATCTCACAGCTGCTGTCATTGACCAACTCCTCCACTCCGTCTTCCATCTCAGTCATCCGACATCTTGGACTCCTTCGTCGCAGTTTTGTTTACCTTCAGCACGGACAATCCATTGCATCCATCTGCTCCACGCAACGCACTGTCGCACACCTGACGCGTCATCAGAACGCAACTCCTACTGCTCCTCTTACACTCTCCCCCGCTCACCTACACTCCCAGTT
The DNA here is from genome assembly GCF_949606895.1 of Notothenia rossii. Lineage (NCBI taxonomy): Eukaryota > Metazoa > Chordata > Actinopteri > Perciformes > Nototheniidae > Notothenia > Notothenia rossii. The sequence continues at coordinate 42,262,477 of NC_136906.1, read as the reverse complement.
GCATAGAATACCTGGAGCGGATCCCACTCCCCTCTGCCTCCCAACACATATAACAAGCCATTTCTCCCCACCATCAAGCCCCCCTCCTCTGCTCCACTGCCCCCTGTCTCATGCCCACCCCTGCGCTGCTAACCTAGACAACCTCATACCTCTCCAGCCTGCCACCACCCCTCCAACCCCCCACTTGACCAATTTTGCCCTCCTAAATATACGGTCACTCAACAAAAACGCTCAGGTAGCTCCAGTCATACCTCTCCGACAGATCCTACTTCATCTCCCTCAACAATCACTCCTCTACCACAGATTCAGTCACCCAAGGTGTTCCCAAAGGTTCAGTACTCGGCCCCCTCCTCTTCATCATCTACATCCTCCCCCTTGGTCAGATTATCCGCCATCACAACCTGGACTTTCACTGCTATGCTGACGACACACAGATCTACCTCAGCATCAAATCCCCCCACAACCCCCCTCTCACACACATCGAATCCTGTCTGACTGCAATAAAATCCTGGATGCAACACAACTTCCTCAAACTCAACAGCAATAAAACTAAACTCCTCCTCATCGGCTCCAAATCCACCCTCAGCAAAACCCCCAACCTGACACTCACCATTGATGGCACCCCTGTTTCCCCCTCCACCCAGGCACGCAACCTTGGTGTGATATTCGACCCCACCCTCTCCCTCGACCCCCACACCGCCAAACTCCATCCCTCTCTCACCCGCCCCGCAGCTGAGCGACTCATTCACGCCTTCATCTCCTCCCGCCTTGACTATTGCAACTCACTCCTCTTCGGCATCAGCACAACATCCCTCAACAGACTCCAGCGTTTCCAGAACGCAGCCGCCAGACTCCTCACCCACACCAAATCATGGCATCACATCACCCCGATCCTCAAAGAACTCCACTGGCTCCCCGTCTCACACCGCATTCAGTACAAACTCCTGGTCCTCACCTATAAAGCCCTCCACCATCTGGCCCCCCGCTACCTCACTGACCTCCTCATCCTCTACCAACCACCCCGGTCCCTCAGATCCACCTCAGCCGGTTTGCTTTCAATCCCCAAGGCCAAACTCCGGAGCTTCGGGGACAGAGCCTTCTCTGTGGCAGCCCCGAAGCTCTGGAACTCCCTCCCCCAAGACCTCCGTGAGTCTGATTCCCTCACCCTGTTCCAGTCCCGTCTTAAAACCCACCTCTTCAACTCTGCTTATCCTTAAACCCGCCCCTCCCCCCTCTGAACCAACATCCTCCTGACTGCTTTTCTGTTTTTGTTTTTATTTTTTGTTTGTGTTTTTGTTCTTGTTTTGTTTGTCAACCTTACTCGTAATGTTAAGCGTCTTTGGGTCTAGAAAAGCGCTATATAGATCCCATGTATTATTATTATTATTATTATTATTATAACATATAATAAGTACCCTGTATCAAGATTGATGCAAAACAAGTGCAATTTGAACTTTTTAGAGAGGTTTAGAAAAATAAAGTCCAGGCGGGCTCACCTCTGGATAATTTGGGAACCATCGGTTCCATTTGACCTTTTTCACTGTAAAAATAATTGTATTACTTTGAATTATCACTAAATATATTCCATCCAAATACAACTGTTGTGAAAAAATCAAAAATTCAAAAAACATACTCTGTTATCCTCTTAGGCCCCACGATGCTAACAGTGAGCCTCTGGATTAGCCCCGAGCGAAAAATGCTAACCTATTAATTCACCGGAAATCACTCCTAGCTCCCTTATTACATATCCCAGCTGCACATCCAACACATCGTTTGTGATCGTAAAGACACAGAATCTAACGGTGCCCACCTCAACACTGAAAGATACACACTTGCAACGTTATCAACAAAAACGTAAATCAAAAGAAGTGGCGCTAGGTAGCTACAAAATGCTAACGTGGCTTACCTTTGTCTTTGTCTGGTCTAAACTCGTCTTCAATGGCATTAAAACGAGAAAAACGATGATGTAGTCAATCCATAGGTTAATATCCAATGTGGCTGTGTCCCCTTTGAAATGTTCTGATAATCTATAAGCAATACAACTGCAATTCCGTTATCTGCTGTCCGCTCTGTGCTCCGTGCACTCTGGGTCCTGCAATTCCTGCTTACTTACGGTAGTAAACAATAAATGAAGTCGGCTGCGTAATGTTCTTACGCCTGCTGGCATTCTTCATACTTTACGCAGGACCATATCTCTGGAACCCATTGGTCGATTTGGGTGATTTACACCTTTTTCTTAACCAAAATATCCAATAGAATCGAGGGGCAGTTCCCAAATCCACGTAAACATTACCATATAACCAGAGCTCTCAAGTCTCACGCAGACAAACGCATTTCACTCCATTCACACGTTCACACGCCACACCTTGTATTTCTCACGCAGGGATTTATTTCCAGGGTACCGACTAGGCTTGTTTGAGACGCGTGCACTCCACTAGGACCCCCCCCCCCCCCCCCCCGTTGACATTCGCGATACAGAGGGCTTGATACTCCACTAGCACCCCCCCCCCCGTTGACATTCACACTTTGAGGGGAGCCAGAAGTTGGAGTACCAAACACCGCTGCCAAAATCTCACTCTGAACTCTGTTCAAAACTTGAGAGCCCTGATATAACCATATAATAGAGAAGCAAACAAAGCACATCTGAAAGTACAAGCCTGGACGGCAAAACGTTATACCCAGTATATTGCCATACATATGATGGTGGATTATCAGTAAAAAATTATACGTGACACAAAGACATTGGATTAACATTGAGCGGCGTTTTTATTGCGGTGAACACAACTTTTGAACACAAATCAAAAAAGGTAAGACGTAATTATTGTAATATTTTTGAAACCGGATGTTGTTTACTTTCTCTTTTCTGGCTGATAGCTCCGTAATTCAGGGTCCTACAGTGATGCGATTACATGTGTGTAATCTGTGGAGTCTCAGCTTTAATCGGATATCTTGTTTGTGCAGTGACGATAAGTAATAAGCGCATTGCTACCGTGAGTGCTGTGCAAAAGTCCGTTAGCATTAGTTCGCTCCACGCTAATTCAAAGGCTTGGTATTACTCTTGTGTTTCTTTTAGCTAAAAATGGTTCATATTGTTAGTTAGCTGAGTTTCTTATCGTTAAAAGGGTATGGAACATTAATAGTTTCATAAATGTTAAGAAGCCCTGAGACATAGTCTCGTAAAAAAACGATGGGGGGGGGGTCCACTTGGGGGACCCTAGGGCAGGGGTGGCCAACCCGCGGCTCTCGAGCCGCATGCGGCTCTTTGCCTAGTTTCATGCGGCTCTTCAGTTCATATCGAGTTGTATATGTGTGAGTTTGGGGGAGAGACACTGACTCCTGACTAGTGTTGCACGGTGTACCGATACTTGAAAAGTGTACCGCGATACCCTGCACTTAAAAACGTTACGATTCCTCCGTTTCATTAGTATCGGTACTTTAAGAATGACGGGGGAAAGTACTCCGGTGAGAATGCGCCGTTTTAATAAGAGCCGTGTGTGTTCAGAGCTCTGCTTCCAATCCCTGCACTGCAGCCGTGCCTGCAGTCCCGCCCCTCTCAAGCACGCTCAAGTGCCTCCCCTCTCTCGTGCACGCGCTAGCTGCCAGAGCATGTGAAAAAACGAGAAGCATGGCTGCAAGTGGGAGTGCAACTGCCGCTGCGCCTCGGCTTGTTGACAAAAAAGACGCCAGAAGCGACATTTTGATGTATTTTAGCTATATCTCTGACAATCAGGGCAAGCCTTCGGACTACCTTACTTTCGTCCCGTGTTACTTTCGTCTCAGCTACGTGTGTATGTGTGGTGTCAGGTGTCAGTATGCGCGTCTAATTTTGTGGCCCAAGAGCCAATCACAATAATACCTGGATGCAGAGAACCAATCACCTTTGAGGGGGTTGGTCGTTGTTTCCCCTACCATTGTCTTTGAGGGGCGCCAACAGAGCCCCGCGCCCCCCCTGAAATTCAAGGTGTTTAAACTGTTTTAAAATATATATAGCACCAAATTGCAAATAATCTATAACTACTGTCACTTTTCACATTTATTAAATAAACTAAACGCTTTCATTTTAAGTTGTGAGTTTAGTGTTTTTGACCCTAAGAAACACTGATGCATTAATCAATAACAATAACCCACAGCTCCTCTCTGTGCTCTAGAGGATTTCAAAGATATATATCCCAATGCCACAAAAATGCATCAGTGACGTGGTTGAAATCGTGTCTCCAGAAAACAAAAAACTGAAACAAGCGGCATCACTGACTGTGTGCTTGATGTGGCTCTTTGCATAACATAGAAAAAAATGTGGCTCTTAACCTCTGACTGGTTGGTCACCCCTGCCCTAGGGCTTAAGAGGTTAAAACATATTATTTTAAAGTAGATGTTTTTGCTATTATGCATCTGTGTTTTATATGTGTTCATTATTGTGCTTTTGACAAATGATGATCCAAACATTGATGAGAGATGATCTTTCTATTGTGGTTGTCTGTATCATTCATTGTGGTTGAATGTTTCAATCTTATTCTACTCTGTGATGTAATTGATGTACGGTGAGACCACACTCAAATCTGAAGACGCCTATTGATTTAAGTATTGACCAAATTATTATTAGACTAATGTTTTGAGGTTATCAAAGATGATAAAAAGAGAGGAACTGGGAATATTTCTGTCTTACTCTTAAGTGTCAAAGAATAATTATTCCTCACTCCTAAGATATGTAACCTTATTCTGTGTTGACATTTACGACCATCCTTGCTTCTAATCTCCCGTAAGGAATGTGTTAATGCAATCGTATGTTGATACTCGGTTTTATGGCCTGACCTGGTTGGCACAGGGGGGGTTTTACGACTGTGAGAACGCTGGCTTTCTAAGCTCCACAGATGTGAAAGACATCTCCTGTGTCTGCAGATGTTTACGCCCATCCCCAATATGTGGATTTGACTCTCTGTAAACTAGTTAAAAGGTCTACCAAGATGCGAGGCTGATCAGAATTGATATGGCAACCCACCAGTGCAGTCAGAACCTTTTGCTGCTGAGAATTGTGATATGAATTCTCCGGCTGTTGATTTGTAATAAACATCATTGTTTGACATCAAAGCTCAGAAACAATTAGGCTTTGAAATGATAGTAGATGTTAGCTTAGATTCCCGTCAGAAAGGGGCTGTCTGATGAAGAAGGAAAGTGGTAACATACATCAATACTATTTTTAATTATGTTTATGGTGGGCTTTTCTTTAGGGGCTAAAATAAGATTTGATGTAGCCCCGGTCCAAAGCAGGGGTTTGGGGAGACCTTCTCACACACACTCTCTCTGGCCTCACAACAAAAGAAAAGGCGGGTGTGACAGTAAGGGGTGTGTGAGACACACACACCCACCCACACACACACACACACACACACACACACACACACACACGCACACACACACACACACACACACACACACACACGCACACACACACACAAACACACACACACACACACACAACACACACACACACACACACACACACACACACACACACACACATACACAAACTATATTCTGCTCAACTTCATCGAGACTGTCTTGATTAACACATAGATTGACATCAAAGGCTAATTCGATTGACAACAGTAGGCAGACTACAATGAGGCATATCAGAGTGGCATGTTATAACACCTTGAACAGTCATTCATTATGGATAACACATCGAACAATGGGTCAATATGAGGGTCATTATAGATAACACATCGAACAATGGGTCAATATGGGGGTCATTATAGATAACACATCGAACACTGGGGGTGATTATGGGGGTCATTAGCGAACAAAGGGGTCATTAGAATAAGTAGTTGCAGTCTCAGGCACCTGTCAATTTATAAGTAGTAGCAGGTGTGACCTGTCACAGCTCCTGTCACTTTGTATGCATACTAATGTGTTGGAAGCGGGATCAGTATTACTACTTTCAGCATTCTCATGCTCAACTACAGCTTTTCTTTGGGCTTTCGTTGGTTAATGTTGATAATCTGCTGGAATCAATCCTCTTGTTTGCCACTGCTTGAACAGTTCCTCTATTTGGTTCCAGTGTTTCCCCTAGGATGGAGTTATAGCAGCGGTGCTAAGGCACGTGGGCCTAGCATAATGTGATTTTTTTAGTGTGTGCACGTGTAAAGTGCGCCCCGCCAATTTGTTTCTATGTGTCTGCCAGCACAAGAAAGGCTCTTGAGACCTAGTACCAGGGCCGGTTCTAGACAATATGCTGATAGGCGAGATTTTATATATAAAGAATAAATGAAAAATCTTTAGAAAAGACACCAGAAAAACAGAAACTTATTGACATAGGTAATATACTTCAAAATGGCTTCAAATGTATTCAGTAATGTATGAACATGTTTGAATTGGGGGGTGGACGTCACATCCTCTAGGGGTGTCCGGGGGTATTTAAAGTAAAATGCTTCAATCTGGTGCACACTGAGCACACAATTAATAGAGACCTGGGGCTGTATTCACAAAGCATTTTATCTTACCACTAGGAGTGCTCCTAACTCGCGCTAAAACATTTTACGTAGCAGTTTTTTCTTAAAAGTTATTCACAAAGCCGCTGAGACCTACTCATACTAAGGATACATCACTAAGAGTGAACTAAGAGTGACGCGCCGTTGCTATGGATTACGTCGATTCTCGTGCATGAGTTTAGAAGCGGTCAGTACGGTGATTGGTTGTTCAGAGTAAGCGGTCTCGGTGAAACTCATCCGCAACATCCCACAAACGAGCCCACTAAATCACCGAAAAACAAGGAAATAGCCTAAATGTATTCCTATCAAATAGTTATGGACAGTGCAGTTAGCAGAATACACGCATGATGACAAGTTTGTGCAGACCACGATAATGACGTTGTATATGCACGTTAAAGAGAGAGAGCAAACAATACAAATATGTAAATTGCATTAAATCAAGGAGGCAATTAAAAGCACCCTGCAAACTATTATCCAATGAACATATTTCCAGTACTTAAACACTTTCAATAACAGCCCATACCGCCGTTCAAGTCCCCCTATCATGATGAATGAAAACAATCTGCGTGTTGATGGAATGTACTTTCTTTCTATTGACGAACACGTCCTCATCTTTTGATGGCGCAATTATTTTTATGTGCGTCGCGTCAATAGCACCGACCACACCAGGGCATACCTGCAATTGCCATGAAGTTGGCTTTGATCCTGTATAGTTGTTGATTGTCCAAAGGAAACCGGATAAACTGTTGCATGATAAGTGGTCTAGAGAGCGCGTTGATGGTTTGGTTTATGGCACGGCTGACTGATGGTTGCGATATTCCAAAATCGTCGGCATTGCAAAGTTGCATTTTCCCACATTGCTAAATATCGTAGTGTTACCAAACATTTTATTTCCGGACTAATCGGGTTATTCCTGTTAGTCGGGGATGTTATTGCATCCCGCACTAATTCCACAACAAGTTTGATACCCTCACGATTTAGCCTATATTTCTTTATCAATTCACAGTCTTCCATTGTCTCCAAAACATTTAGTCTCGCAGCCATTTTCAGATTATCTGTGAATAGGTCTTACTGAGTTAGGAGTCCTCTCGAGGACTTTTAAGCTCTCCTAAATTTAGGTGCTACTTTTAGGCCTAAAATACTTTGTGAATTGCTCTTAGTGAATAAAATTAGAAGTCCTAAATTTAAGACTGACACGCACATTATGTTTAGGAGTTTCTCCTAAATTCGCCAGTTAGGAGCTACTTTTAGCCCTAAGATCCTTTGTGAATACGGACCCTGATCTAGGGGGTACAACTCTAAAACACCCATATGAAAAAGATTGGTTAATTAAATAAGTATGTGAACATAACCAATAACCTACCATAGCCAATAACAAATAAATGTAACTTATTTTATTTTTGTTGTTCATTCATATCTTATTTTTACCTAGTTAACATTTATTTATTCATGCATATTTTTGTATCTCTCCAACTTTACAAATATATTTGGTTTATTCATCTATAGTATACATTCGAATGATTTCAAACCTGCTTTTATTTATCCTAATAATTATAAAGGAGTGCCTTGGAAATATGTGTTTACATAATTTGTAGTCAAAACGTTTGAGACCCACTGAGATGACTTAAGACTAAAACTAACAATCTAATCTAAACACTCAGAGAGTCCTTTACCTCACTGAGCCTCTCAGTCTGACAGGAGAGCCCTCCTCCACCCTGATTGTAGAAACATCTACTTCTTATATCCGTTCGTGCAGCTAGCACCAGATTCTAATAAGAACAGCGCCGGTACCGGTGCGCCCTCTCTTTCTCTCCCTCGCTCTCTCGCTCCCACGCTCGCACTTTGGCTGTGAGCTGCGGGGGCCTGATAAGCCAACATCCCACAATTTCATCACTTACAGCGCCCATCGTACAGGGCAAATGAAAAGTGTAACCGGGGTGAAAAGGGTGTTACATTTACTTAATTATGAATGTTGTTACATCAAGGCCGAAAATTAGGATGAGCGCCAATGATCAAAAATGTTTTTTCCCCTCCCAGAGCTACCAGCGCAGCGCCCCCCCAGATCTGGCGCCCTATGTGACCACCTATGCCAAAAATCGTAGGTGGAACCCAGTGGAACCCAGTGTTTGTATATAGGGGAAACACTGGGTTCCATGTCTTCTGTCTTTTATTGGGAGCTGTCCCAGCATCTGACCAGGCGTTTACTCTCTCCTTAATATCTGCAGTTGAGCCTGGTTCAACAGAATTTCGAAAAATAAATCAAAATGTTGTAAAACTGAAATTGGAATATCTAAATTAGACAAATTAAAATAACATGTTGAAATTATGCACATTTTTTTAATCTGAATGAATAAATTAAAATGAAAAGTGTATGTTTTTGACTTTGGAATATGAAAAATGGAAATATGGTGAAAATCCAAATGTGCTGTGACAGTGTACTGAAGTGTATGGAATTATGAAAATGTCATAACTTGTGTTCGCTTCAATAAATTGGTGTTTTGGTTCTCCAGTCTAGGTTGAAAGACTATTATTTAAAGTTTCTTATTTTTTTTTAATAAGAAACCACATTTTGTCTGTGAGGTAGGGATGTTAAGATTCACCGATTCGCATCGGCATAAATGTTCAAGATACGAGTGCACCGGTTGAAAGAGTGCACATCGGCTACAGTTTGTGTTGAACTCGCGATGCATCGATTGTAGCGTCTTTGCATTGGTAAAAAAACGATTCATTCATATGACATCCTCTCATCCTGTCAGCACTCAGCAGAGACGATCTTTGCTTCGCACCACGGAGGCCGAGAGTTTCAGTTATCAACACACATAGAAGTCGAGGAGAAAGAGAAACACAGCGCACCGAAAAATACCTACAAATCAAACGTTTGGCAACACTTCGGATTTTACAAGAAAGACGGACAACTTCAAAAATCGCTCGCAAATTGTACACGATGCCGTGCCGCTTTAAAGTACACAAGTAGTACGAGGAACTTAGCGACGCACATAAAGAGGTGACATGGGGTCTGCGGCTGAAAAGAGAAACCTGAAAGTTAGACATATGAGTTAAATCACTCAGTGAGGTGTTCTGTCAGAGAGAGTGGTGTTTAGTTTACAGCGGCCTGTGAGTGCCAATAATAGTTTAAATGTCTTCCTTACTGTAAGCAGTTATGATAGAGCTGTTTGTGAAAGGTTATTTGTTTTCTTTATTGTTCATATAGAAACCACTGCTTTATGCTCACTGGTGAGTTAGCCTATGAATGAGTGTGAAGCACATCAGGCTGGCAGTTGCACATTGTTAATCATGGGCAATGCATCCTTAAATTGTTAAACTGTGAGGTGTTATACAATTGTACTGTACTCTGGCGAGTTTGTTAAGGTAAAAAAGGTAAAAAAGAAACAGCATGATGGGATGTGCAGTACTAGTAGAGAGAACCAAATATGTGAAGCACTTTTTTGTTCATTTATGATTTATGATTATAAGGAATAAAACAAAAATCCTCTGTCGTACAATATTGAAGTATCATTATTTTTGCATCGTGTTGAATCGCATCGTATCACCCCGAATTGCATAATGTTGAATCAAATCGTATCGAACTGTATCGCAACAGGGGTGAATCGTATCGTATCGCATCGCCTGGTGTTTCAAATGTATCGTTAATGTATCGTATCATTGGCAGTGTATCGAGATGCGCATCGCATCGGCCTCAGTGATGAAGATGCACATCCCTACTGTGTGGGGAAGAATGTATTAACTGTAATACTTGTTATTTCCGCTAGGGGAGCTGTTTTATTTTTAACTGCTTTCAATTTCAAATGTATCAACTAGCACTTCTGGTTCATAAACCTACTTCCTGATTATTTTCCCAAATAATAAAGTTCAAATTACTTTCTTTGAAAAGCATGAAAAACAAAAATACTTAATCTACTCTCAACGTTCATCTACACCATTCCTGTGTATTTAATCAGTAGTTACCGGTTATATCTTTACTCAAACTATTTCACCATCTAGTAATGCTAACTGGCTAACTAACTAGCTTAGCAGTATAGCATTTACCTCATGGGACTGGGGGAAGGGGAGGGGAACAATGGGAACACTCAACATGTGCAGATAAAAAACCACACTGCTTGAAGAATGTTAGAAATTTAAAATCAATGTTTTGATGGTATAATGTAGTTTAGACATACTGTCAAGTTAAATGCTCTTTTATACTGAAAAACCAGAAATTCTTGTGCACAAGCAGTTAAGTTTTTATTCTGAAAATCCTTCATCTCCGGTTAGCATTTAGCATGAGGCTAATATACGATTTCCTAAAGAGGTGAATTGAGAAGCGAAATGACGTGGTGTGGTGAAAACCCCTACTGATTTAACAGTACAACTATAGATGTCGAGATACTACCATGCTGAATATTAAATGAAAGTACAGTTTATTTGAATACACTGTTGTTTACAGACGAGAGTAGCATGTGACAACATCCGGAATGACCGGAAACCAAACCAGCCGTGAAGCATTTTCTGTATGTTTTAGAGTATTGATTACAGCGTTTAGAATCCATCCATCCATCCATCTTCTCCCGCTTATCCGTGGTCGGGTCGCGGAGGTAGCAGTTCCAGCAGAGAGCCCCAAACTTTCTTTTCCCTGGCCACATCAACCAGCTCTGACTGGGGGATCCCTTGGTCTCTTCCCAGCTGGACGTGCCTGGAACACCTCCCTAGGGAGGCGCCCAGGTGGCATCCTAACTAGGTGCCCGAACCACCTCAACTGGCTCCTTTCGACGCGAAGGAGGAGCGGTTCAACTCCGAGTCCCTCCCGGATGACCGAACTTCTCACCTTATCCCTAAGGGAGACACCAGCCAGCCTGCGGAGAAAACCGATCTCGGCCGCTTGTACCCGCGATCTCGTTCTTTCGGTCATGGCCCATCCTTCATGACCGTAGGTGAGGGTAGGAACAAAAATGGCCCGGTAGACAGAGAGCTTTGCCTTCTGGCTCAGCTCCCTTTTCGTCACAACGGTGCGGTAAAAAGACTGCAGTACCGCTCCCGCTGCTCCGATTCTCCGACCCATCTCACGCTCCATTGTTCCCCCACTCGAGAACAAGACCCCGAGATACTTGAACTCCTTCACTTGGGGTAAGGACTCATTCCCTACTTGGAGTGGACAATCCATCGGTTTCCTGCTGAGAACCATGGCCTCAGATTTGGAGGTGCTGATCCTCATCCCAGCCACTTCACACTTGGTTGCGAACCGATCCAGTGAGTGCTGAAGGTCGCAGACCGATGAAGCCATCAGAACCACATCATCTGCAAAAAGCAGTGGTGCAATCCTTAGTCCACCAAACTGCAGACCCCCCCCCCACGACTACGCCTCGAAATCCGATCCATGTATATTTCAAACAGGATTGGTGACAAAGCGCAGCCCTGGCGGAGGCCAACCCTCACCTGAAATGGGTCCGACTTACTACCGAGGACCCGGACACAGCTCTCGCTTTGGGAGTACAGAGATTGGATGGCCCTGAGTAGAGACCCCCTCACCCCATACTCCCGCAGCACCTCCCATAGTGACTCCCTGGGAACCCGGTCATACGCCTTCTCCAAGTCTACAAAACACATGTAGACTGGATAAGCGTACTCCCAGGCCCCCTCCAGGATCCTTGCGAGAGTAAAAAGCTGATCCGTCGTTCCACGACCAGGACGGAATCCGCCTTGTTCCTCCTCAATCTGAGGTTCGACAATCGGCCTGACCCTCCTTTCGAGTACCTTAGAGTAAACTTTCCCGGGGAGGCTGAGTAGTGTGATGCCTCTGTAATTGGCACACACTCTCTGATCCCCATTTTTGAAAAGGGGAACCACCACCCCGGTCTGCCACTCCTTCGGTACTGTTTCCGACTTCCATGCAACGTTGATGAGACGTGTCAACCATGACAGTCCCTCAACACCCAGAGCCTTCAGCATTTCTGGGCGGATCTCATCCACCCCCGGGGCTTTGCCACTGTGAAGTTGTTTGACGACCTCAGTGACCTCCCCCCGGGAGATTGGTGTCGATCCCCTGTCATACTCCAGCTCTGCCTCTAACATAGAGGGCGGAGTTGTCGGGTTCAGGAGTTCCTCAAAGTGCTCATTCCAACGCCCTAACACTCCATCAGTTGAGGTCAACAACGTCCCATCCTTACTGTACACAGCTTGGATGGTTCCCTGCTTCCCCCTCCTGAGGTGTCGGACAGTTTTCCGGAACAACTTTGGTGCCGCCCGAAAGTCTTTCTCCATGTCTTCTCCGAACTTCTCCCACACCCGCTGCTTTGCCTCGGCCACGGCTGAGGCTGCTGCCCTTCGGGCCTGTCGGTATCTTGCAACTGCCTCGGGAGTCCCCCGGGATAACAAATCCCTGAAGGCCTCCTTCTTCAGTCGGACGGCTTCCCTGACCACCGGTGTCCACCAGGAGGTTCGAGGGTTACCGCCCCTTGAGGCACCTAGGACCTTGAGACCACAGCTCCCCGCCGCGGCTTCGGCAATAGAGGCTTTGAACACCGACCACTCTGGTTCAATGTCCCCAACCTCCACAGGAATGCCCGAAAAGCTCCGCCGGAGGTGTGAGTTGAAGGCCTCCTGAACTTGGGCCTCCTCCAGACGTTCCCAGTTCACCCGAACTGCACGTTTGGGCTTACCAGGTCTATCCAGAGGCTTCCCCCGCCACTCGACCCAACTCACCACCAGATGGTGATCAGTTGACAACTCCGCCCCTCTCTTTACCCGAGTGTCCAAAACATACGGCCTCAGGTCCGATGATACGATAACAAAATCGATCATGGACCTTCTGCCTAGGGTGCTCTGGTACCACGTACACTTATGAGCATCCTTATGTTCGAACATGGTGTTTGTTATGGCCAATCCATGACTAGCACAGAAGTCCAGTAACAAACCACCACTCCGGTTCAGATCAGGGGGGCCGTTCCTCCCAATCACTCCCCTCCAAGTGTCTCCATCATTGCCCACATGTGCGTTGAAGTCTCCCAGCAAGATTAAAGAGTCCCCTTCAGGAGCCCCATACATGACTCTTTCCAGAGTCTCCAAGAAGGCCGTATACTCTGAACTGCTGTTGGGTGCATAAGCACACACAACAGTCAGAGTTTTCCCCCCCATAACCCGCAGGCGTAGGGAGGCAACCCTCTCGTCCACTGGGGTAGACTCCAACAATGGAGCACCCAACCGGGGACTTGTGAGTATCCCCACACCCGCCCGGCGCCTCACACCTTGAGCAACTCCGGAGAAGAATAGAGTACAACCCCTATCCAGAAGTAAGGTTCCAGAGCCGACGCTGTGCGTAGAGGTGAGCCCAACCAGATCCAACTGGTAACGCTCCACCTCCCGCACAAGCTCCGACTCCTTCCCCCCCAGAGAGGTGACGTTCCACGTCCCCAAAGCCAGCTTCTGTCGCCCGGGCCTGGTCCGTCGAGACCCTCTGCCTTCACTGCCACCCTTCTGGCAGCGCACCCGACCCCATCGCTGTTTCCCGTAGGTGGTGGGCCCGCGGGACGGAGAAGCGGAGGTGTTGCCCACGTCGCCTTTTCGGGCTGTGCCCGGCCGGGCTCCGTGGCAAACCCGGCCACCAGACGCTCGCCGACAAGTCCTACTTCTGGGCCTGGCTCCAGAAGGGGACCCCGGGCTTCCTCCTGGCCGGGTATCCTCACTTCGTGTGTCGTCTTTCATGAGGTCTTGTGAACCAATCTTAGTCTGGCCCCTTGCCTGAGACCAATTTGCCATGGGAGACCCTACCAGGAACACAAGGTTCCAGACAACACAGCCCCAAGGTTCATCAGGGCACACAAACCTCTCTACCACGGTAAGGTGCTGGTTCTTCAGAGAGGGGCGTTTAGAATGTGTTACATGAAAAGTGATGAAAGAGAATATGAGGAGAAAAGGCGTGTTAAGCATATGTTGAAGGTGAAAAGTACCAATCCTCTGTTTTAAATGCAACAACGGACATTAGAGGCGAGGCGAGCCGGCTGGCGGGGAGGAGCCAGCAGAGGATATAAACGGCACCGACTGGGGGATTCGCCCTTCTCTTCTTGCTCAGGAGAGCCAGATCACAGCTGTTTTCTGCCGGAACAATATTCTGTCTGTAACACTACCGCGCCTTTTTTAATTAAAGTATCCCATTTGAATATTTTCAGAGACTCCATTTAGTCTCATTTTAAAGTTTCTCTCCTGGACGCGAGAATAAAGAACATATTTAACAAGAACTAACTTAAATACAAAACAAAACAATCTTCATTTATCTTAGCTCTAAACTCTATAGATGCAGACCTTAAAAGCTGATCTTATACCAATCTTGTGGAATCTTTCCGGCTTAGAACATCACACAAAAATATAGCCTACTTTTTGGCTTAAAAACTCCACACAATATACTTTATCAAACCAGACTACGCAGGTTTAACACATCAAACATATAGACTAACATGAATGGACCCAGTCCAGTGTAAAACATATCAAGTCTGGTACCTACTCAGAGGTATTTAACACAAGATGGACCCAGTCCAGTGTAAACCAGATAAAATCTAGTGCCTCCTGTTGGGGCAGAATCTCTGCTCCGCGCCATTCCTATATGAGCGGGTTCTCAAAAGAAGGAAAAATTCAAAGCAGCCAGAATTAGGGTTAAACAATAATCTGCTTTAATGGCAAAAACATACAACACATCACCTAATGAAAGTTCACAAAAGACAGTGGGCTCATCCCCGGCGGACGGAAGCGTGAAAAGTTGTAACAAACTTCACACGCGCTCCGGTTTAAAGGTAAAGAAAAAGGAGCAAATTAACACCACCTCACACATTGTCACCCTACACTGGCAACTTCCAGAACATTATTGGGAGTAAGGACTGATTTGGCAGAGCTGGAACAAAACAATAAATAGAAATAAGATAAAGATAGAAACAGCTCAAAAGACAAATAGTCTATAGATTTTTATAGATTGTACATTAATGTGAAAACCTATTTTTGTTTTACATCTGAAAAAGAGTCCAATTTTTTATGTTATTTTTGTACTCATTATTTAAATTCTGTAACGGACACAACCAGGGATAAAATAGAGATGATGACAAGAACAAAGCCAAACCAATTGTGGGGTCCCCTAGGGATAAGAGGCAGAATAGCATTGTTGATTGTGCTCATTACACTTGGCACCTTTCTGGTTGGAAGGGGAGTACAATATCAAGTAAGACATGGAACCATTAGTTCACTCATAAAGAATGCCCACATCACTAACAAGACTCCAGCTGTGTTTCAGAGACGTTCACTTATCCCCAGAGCCAAAAGATCAGCTGAGCAACAAGAGGAGGAGTTAGAAATACTCGGTCCCAAACAAGAGGCGGTTATAATCAAGATGATTCACCCCCCCCTATATGCAGTTCTTGTATCAAATGATGAGATGGGTTTAAGTGATCGGGATATGTAAGTGATGGGGATTTACAGATTAGGGGAATCTCTAAATACACTGGATCCATGTTTTAGTCTGTACCAGAAACACCCCCTGTTTAGCTATGAACAACCGACCGGTGACCTATCTGAGCACAATTATTGAAAATGATTGTTAGACGCAGGCTACTAACCCACAAGTACAGCTTTGTATGTACAAACTCTATGAACAAGATTCCCCAGCAGATAGTGGCGACATTGCACAGATATGTCCAGTCACAAGTTACTTATGTTCTAAATAACAGTGGGATTAAAGTGATGGAGAAAATATGGAGACGTTCTTTTATAGTGTGTGAAATATGTGGTGCTTGAAACATGTAGGTATTTAAATGTATAGAAGAAAATGGTTTCCTGAAAGAGTTAATTGGAGTAAACATGTTACAGTGGGTGAAAGCAATGTTTAGGGATATGGTAAAATTATTAGTAGACATGAATTGTGTCTAGATGACATTTAACAACTAAGATGGATAGTAAGATTAGGAAAATAGAGTGGAAAAGGTTGGATTTATTTTACCTCAGTGTGTTATAATTAATTATAGATAATGCGTCCCGAGATCTCTCTCTCTCTCTCCGCCTGTCAGAATGCTACGACCCCAACTTCCAAGCAGACAAAAGACCTCACCACGGAAGACTCCTCCTCCTCCATCGAGACAGAGAAGCAGAGCTGAACCATCTCCACCTGAGGAATCCAGAACTACAGGTGACATAAAAAGGCACACTCTCATCGGTCCCCCACAGGACATGAAGTTCCAAGCTGAGCCACAAGATTTGGGCAAAAGAGCAGAGTTTGGGACATGAGAGCGGAATACGCCCTCCATGCAACCAGTAGAGACTGTAAAGGAGGAGATGAAATGCAAAGCAGATGGGACACTGAAAAGAGTTACAGCGGAAGGATCCAAGAGCAGATGGACTGAGGAGAAGGTGGACTGAGGAGAGGAAAGGACGGAGGAGTTGGCATGGTCCGGCAGAACGTGAGGGGGTCGTGGCTTGACAACCAGAGGGGGAGAGAAGGAAAACGGGAGTGAGTGAGTTTACACATAAACACACTTATTCACCAACGAGAAATACGTAAAGAAAAAGATTTATTAGCCATGAATTAATCAATTGGTGAATTTATAAAGAAAAAAAGAGGAAACTATTAAATAACCCTAAAAACACACTGAGGGTAGAACATATTATTCAATCTTTTCATCATATGAACAAATTATTCTTTAAGAGTTTTTTATTCATGTGTGAATTTGGGGAAGATTTAATTTGTTACAGTATAGACCTACAGTTTAAAGGGATGGTTTTAGAAACCACTCTATAAAAGCAGACAAATCTTTATTTGTATGGAAAATATTAAAGGTAGAGCTAGTACCAAGCCAAAGATAGTATTCCAATCTAAAGTATTGATTTCTCCATTGTAGCAGGGTTATTACCTCAGGAGGGAAGATTGGAAAAGGTGGAAATAACATTTGTTTTTCTTCCAAGATGTAGAGTTTTAAAAAGACACTGGGCAAAGAGAGATTGCACATTTTCATTTAAAAAAAATAAAATAATTGGGAGTAATACATGGGGGGCCTTGGATCACTCATTGTGATGGTGCATATTTGTTACAACAAATATCGTTCAGGGAGAAGGGGTCGCTTAACCCACCCTGTAGATGTTTTAAATCTTACTTGCAGCTTCACAGGGAGCGGATGGCACCAGAGTATGAGTTTTAAAAAGACACCATTTAATCAGGGATGACCTGACATTTAGAGATGTTATTTAAAGGAGAAACATATCTGCCATAAGTGTAAATTCCTGAATTAAACTACAAACCATTAATGAAATGACTTCTGTTTTTAAAATCCTTGTTAAAGGAGGAAGTAATTATCACATGCTCGGGCACCCAAGGTTCCACACACTGTTAAAGGGGTTAGCATAGCTATTTAAGTAGACCAGAATTGAAAATAAATTTGTAGAATGAGTTATTGATATTCCACAAGTTTTCACACCATTTCAGGGACTTTATCACTGCATTAGAACAGACCACCCAAAGTTACTGAGTAGGAACTTTTAAGTGATGAAATTCTACAACTGTTGTAAATGACCAACATTTTCTCCCAGAAATGACTGTCTAGAATGCCGTACCCCAGAGTAGAACGTACAACGGCCCCTTTTAGAGAACATATTACTTTCATACCTTAAATGGTATGAAAGGAGGGAGGGTAAATTTCTCATGAGGAGACAGTTACAAATGCTAGCAGAACAAGACAACCAACCCCCGTATACAGATGTTGATGACAATGATGAGTTAGTTTAAATGATATGGATGTTCGGAGATGAGATTGATCAATGAATGTCCAGCCGATGTGATTCTTTAAATGATGAAATCATGTGAAGAAGTGAGCAAAATTAAAATGGAGTGAATCCATTTCAATTTACTTCATACTATTCCAAGATAGTATATTTTTATTATTCCAATTAATTTTACACTATTCTAAGATAGTCCATTTTATTTGACTTTATTATTTTATACTATTCTAATATGGTAGATTTCATGTTGTATAAATCATTGCTATTCTAAAATGGTTTGTTTCTTTTCACTTTGTAAAAACAAGTGCCTTAACACTGAGCGTGGTATGAGAACGGTTTCTGTGAAAGGAGGGAGGAAGAAATGTTCTGATACCAAGCCATTGCTGCTATTTTGAAGAATGATATTGAATGTAAACACTATAAGTTATAGGACACAAGGGAAAACTTTTATGTTTGAGCACAGGCAAATAATTTATTTTGTATTTTTGTAAAGTTAAGCCTATTGAACCATTCCATTTTGATTGCATGTTTGTAATATGAGATATGTACTATGCGAAGTTCAGATGAAGAACTCATTGATTTCAGTATTATACACACCTCTTAGGTGTGTAAGGAGGGACTGTTAGAAATTTAAAATCAATGTTTTGATGGTATAATGTAGCTTAAACATACCGTCAGTTTAAACGCTCTTTTATACTGAAAAAACAGAAATTCTTGTGCACAAGCAGTTAAGCTTTTATTCTTAAAATCCTTCATCTACGGTTAGCATTTAGCATGTGGCTAATATACGATTTCCTAAAGAGGTGAATTGAGTAGCGAAATGACATGGAGTGGTGCAAACCGAAACCTACTGGTTTAACACTACAACTATAGATGTCGAGATACTACCATGCTGAATATTAAAGGAAAGTACAGTTTATTTGAATACACTATTGTTTACAGACGAGAGTAGCATGTGACAACATCCGGAAACCAAACCAGCCGTGAAGTATTTTCTGTATATTTTGGAGTATTGATTACAGCGTTTAGAATGTGTTACATGAAAAGTGATGAAAGAGAATATGAGGAGAAAAGGCGAGTTAAGCATATATTGAATGTGAAAAGTACCAATCCTCTGTTTGAATGCAACAACGGACATTAGAGACGAGGCGAGCCGGCTGGCGGGGAGGAGCCAGCAGAGGATATATATAACAGCACCGGACGAGGGATTCGCTCTCTTCTCTTGCTCATGAGAGCCAGATCACAGCTGTTTTCTGCCCGAACAATATTATGTCTGTAACACTACTGCGCCTTTTTTAATTAAAGTATCCCATTTGAATATTCTCAGAGACTCCATTTAGTCTCATTTTAAAGCTTCTCTCCTGGACGCGAGAATAACGAACATATTTAACACTTCACATTGTATGTGTGTGTGTGTGTGTTTGTCCCTCTACCCTTAGGCAGATCCCCCAATCAATGATTTGGAGTCATGACAGAGGACTCTTTGACAGGAAACATACTCATTCCCCCTAAACATCTTCAACACAAACATCCTGTCATGTATCTTATCACACAACAGTCACCTGTTTTTCTCTATGAAAGCCATATTTGTAAATATCCAAACGCCATCGTCCCATGACAGTCACCGCATCAGTCAACCAACATAAGTTAATTGTTCTTGTGGCTTAATGGCTTCCCTGAACTTCCCTTCACCCCAAAGTCAGCTTACTAGGAATTAATACATTTTATTGATAAGCTCAAAAGGACGTTTTTCTCGTTTACTGCTGGGTGACCCAAGTCTCAAGGCCTGCAGGATGTGTAGGAGATAAATCATTAATTCTACAAGACTTTAACTGCCTTATATCTGAAATGTATCCGGGAATTCCCCTGTTAATTGCAAGGACTATTGATAATTAACAAAGAGACCCTAGGGGCCTCTTCTTGGTATCTGCTAGGCAGAAGTCACTCAATGCAGAAATCACAAGTTTAAAACACATTCTATATAAGGTGACATTAAAATGAATATACCAGATTGAACTTTCCTGCCATGACACGTTACTTTAATCCTTCAAATAATTCAAATAATACTTCACTCCCCAGAAGGTCTTAATATTATATAATATTCACATTAATCGGGCGGCGCCGAAGAGACAATAGCAACACTATACAATCTTCAAACCACTCGCAATCACCACGTTATCACCACAGAATTAAACAGGTAACTGTCTCACCTTTCGTTTAGGCCCAGCCAAAAAATCCTTTGTCTGCAGCCTAGTGTGATGCTTGTTAGCTTGCAGCCTTCCCCTCTCTTCCAGCTCTATTCTGCTTCAGGGTCCCACTCCAGGGACGCCAATTGAAAGTAATTCTAGAACCCTGAAAGCCGGAGAGAATGAAAAGAGTCAAGGGAAGCTTATAAAAGTTAACAGCATTTAATTACACAAAAGATGCGGTGGTGTACAAATGAAATTGCAAGCGGAGACACTCTCCCCATCTGTTGGTCAGCCCAGGTCCGGAGGTAGAAGCGATCGATTCTTGGCTTGCTCTTCCTGTGGTCATCCGAGGTCTTCTCCTATTGGCCGGCGTCGTCGGGGGGGGGGCAGGTCCAATGCAATTCCTGCCTTTTTCTGTTGCTAAATTACATCATTCTGGTGTCTATGGTTATTTAAACATTCCCTGATAAACGTTATTCAGCGTCAATATATGAGTGTTAAACCCAGTGTGTTTAGTGTACAACATCACATGTCATTTCACCTTTGATTCACGGTTTCAAAACGTAGCATTTCGCCACATGCTAATGCTAACCGGAAATTAAGAATTTTCGGAATAAAAGTTTTAAGTTAATAGTTAGTGTGAACTTCCGTTTTTTTCAGAATTAAACTGATTTAAATTAAATAGTGTATTTAATTCAAATTATGCCATATCAACATTGATTTTAATTTCTAACAGTAGGCGGAGTCGGCCACTAACGGCTCAACAGTGATGTCAGAGTTCAACTCCCGCCTGCTCCAGCCTGCCCCAAATAAGGGCAAAGAGGCGGGACCTCCTGCCACCGAGCTGGAAGTTCCAGAGCTAGGTGAAGCTACCAAGCTAAGCTAACATGCTCCCCATCTGCACACTGCCGTCGCATTTTACGTTTCTAAGGTAAGTGGACATGAAACTATTCAGCAAAACTATCAATAATAATCTAAGTTATTGAGTTTTTAGCATAATACTTCAGAATCTTAAAATCCCTTAACATTTGTAGGCAATTGTGTTAAATTCAACACTGGAGTCAAGCACATATTAATATGTTTGCATGACATTAATTATTTATATTTTGATATCACTTAACTATACGTTTAATACATTTAAGTCTAGCTAAGGTACATGTGATGGTAGCTCGTTAGTGCTCTTACCTGTGAGGCCTCATACAAACAGCATAATAACCAGACTTTATCATTAAAACTAAGTACCAGTTCTAGATCCTTGACTTTAGACAAACAATTCAAAAGAAAAATGTATTTAAAGACCAATCTTTATTTGAATGTGCCTCTTAACCTGAGATATTAGTTATACAGTAATAGTATTGACAATCTAAAAAAACTGTGCAACTCAACAGTCAACTTTATGTTTCTTATTGTCTAAAGCATTTATTATTTTCATTTTCCCCCTCTCATATTCAGTGTGGACGGATTGAGACAGAGTGGTGTCCAGAGAGCTGCAGAGCTGTCATTTCTCTTAAAGCATAAGTCCTGTTCTGCTGTGCCTTTTAGATATCTGAACACATGTTTTACTGTGTTCCAATGTTCCTCTGTTGGTTCAGCCAAGTGCTGAGATAGTTTACTGACCACAAAACCTATATCTGGTCTAGTACATGTGGACAAGTAAATTAAACTTCCCACTGCCTCTCTGTATTTAGTTGGGTCTGTCCATTTCTCAGAATCATCCCCCTGGCCTTGCAATCCTGCATTTCAAACCTCTCTAGGATTTTGTCTATATACAGGGCTGCACATAACTGGTGCGCAGGTGCGCATGCGCACCTCCGCCAAAAAAAGAGCACCGGGTCATTTGAAAAAAGGCGCATTTGTGTACCAACATTGAGAGAGAGGGAGAGGGAGAGAAAAGAGAGAGAGAGAGAAAGATATTTGCGAGTTGCATATCAACTCAGGGCCGGCCCGTTGCACTGGCGCTATACATGTTCGCCTAGGGCGCCAGATCCGGGGAGGCGCTGCGCTGGCAGTTCTGGGAAGGGAAAAAACATTTTTGACCGTTAGGGCTCATCCTAATTTTCGGCCTTGATGTAACGATATTCATAATTAAGTAAATGTAACACCCTTTTCACCCCGGTTACACTTTTCATTTGCCCTGTACGATGGGCGCTGTAAGTGATGAAAATGGGGGATGTTGGCTTATCTGGGACCCGCAGCTCACAGCCAAACTGCGAGTGAGCGAGGGAGAGGAGGGCGCACTGCCCGGTACCGGTGCTGTTGTTATTAGAATCTGGTGCTAGCTGCTCTTACGGATATAAGAAGAAGATGTTTCTACAATAATGTGGAGGGAGAGTCCTGTCCAGTCAGACTGAGAGGCTGGTAACTACAGCTCAATGAGGTAAAGGACCCTGAGTGTTTAGATAGTTCACTTTAGTCTAAGTTCAAACGGTTTGGTCACAATTTATGGAAACACATATTTCCAAGGCACTCCTTTATTATTATTGGGATAAACAGGTTTGAAATCATTCCAATGTATACTATAGGACAGTAATCAAAAATATCCTTTAAAACTGGAGACATAAAAAAAAATGCATAAATAAATAAAATAAGTTACATTCATTTGTTATTGTCTATGGTAGGTTATTGGTTATGTTCACACACTTATTTGATTACATCCACTTGTCTAAGATGAGAACAGAGACTTTCGACCCAAAACCAGCTGTTGACTTGTGGATGCAAGCAGCTAATCGCAGACTCAACCAGAGAGAAAGTAGTGGGCATGGGCAAAGTTTGAACTTTAAGGTTGGGGGTGCCAAAAAATAACTACAAATGTAATGTATAGCTATAGGCTGCAACACAAGGATTCATACATGAAAATTGATCAGGATAGCCTACAGGCTACTGCAGGTGTGTTTTCATAACTAATATGCCCAATAGATGAAATTACTATGGCAGCGGAACTCGCTGCAAAATAAAACGGCTGCTGCGGCACATACTGCTGCTATAATTAGGCTATAACACAGAGGTCTGTAGGATCAATGTTACCCAATGCTCACACACTTTTTAATGAACTGTATAGGCATACTAACTAATAACTGTAGGATATAAGCACAGCAGTTTTATCACATTTTGACCTAATTTCAGCGATGAAAACAAAGCCAACCAACAAATTAATGACTTTTGTTCACCGTCATCTAGTGATTATGATCTCCATGCATTCAGCGTCTCTGCCCCACAACTGTCAGCAGCGGCCGCTAGCAGGACCGAAGCATGTGAGCACAACGCAAACGGGAGGATTTGGAGGATTTTGGTTTGAGCGTGGAGCGGTGTCTGCTGCTTACTGCAGCTGGCTATCCCCGGATGAAGATGCTGCGCAATTACGCATTTAAGCTCAACAAAACTAAATAATTTGAATGAATGGCTTACCTAGTGCAGCATCAGGCGCCTCTTTTTCCGGCTGGCATAGATGTCCACTATCTTCTCAACTGACAGTTTTGCAGTCAAATCTCCCTCAATGTGCAGCAGGGCCAGATCAGAAAATCTCTCCTGGATCATTGTAGTTCTCAGCCAGTTTCTGATCCTCCTCATTGCTGAGAAACTTCTCTCTGATGTCGCTGATCCAATGGGCAGTGTCAGTGCAAGCTGGAGTAATGGGAAGACGTTTGGATAGTTCTCCTTGCTCACTTCGTTTTGCAGGTCCTTCAGGTTAATGGGAGATTGGACAGCACATTTTATCAGGTCCATTTCTGCTGTCACCAGCTGTGGATGGACGATCTTGAGGCTTGCATATTTTCTCAGAAGTGGTTCAATGCCTTTCTTCTCACACTTTATCACAGCATCACATGCCGCTGCAAGCTCCATGGCTTCACCTGAAAACCGTATGTCCAACTCGGCCATCATATTGTCCAGCACAGGGAGATATAAATGACAGTAGATGGCGTGAGCCTCAAATTGTCCGTCTATTTCCTCATTCCTTTCATCTCGTTGGCGCTGCCCAAGTGTGGCCCCCACTACATACTGGTAAAGTGACAAAGGGGGTCTTGAACTTATTTTTCGCTTTGCCATGGAGGGGGGGTCACTTTCTGCAGTGGCAACTGGCATGCCGACGTCCTCGCCAAACTGCTTGATCTGGCTCCATATGTCTTGCCAACCTTCCTCCTCTCCTCTGCGTTCCCTCAAGAGCTCTCAGACTGTTGATCGTGGAGGCAGCATCTGCAAGTGTTGTGGATTTGGACTGAAGTTTCTTGTGAACAACGTGCACAACCCGCAGTAGGTCCTCAAGGATAATGAGGCAGGCGATGAAGCCAGGTGTGGTCATGTGATTATACAACCCACTTGCTTCCACTGACCATTTCTCTCCTTCATCCACCATCTCCTTCAGACAGCGTGTGATAGGCACATAATGTGATTTAACCGCAAAGACGCATCGCCATTTGCTCGCCCAACGCGTGTCACTGGGTTGCCCAATTTCCTTTGCCTTCATCTCGAGTGTTTTCTGCATCGCCAGAAACCTGTGGTGGTTGCTTGGCTCTGAAAACACGGAGTACAGCTTATCAATAACATTTAACGTCATTTTGATGTCTCTGTTGACTGTGCATGATTCCACCAGGACCAGATTAAGTTTATGGGCCATGCAGTGTACGTAGATGGCAAAGGGGTAATCTTCCTTGATACGCTGCTGCACTCCAGTTAAATGCCCAGACATAACTGAGGCCCCATCATACGACTGTGCGACTATTGGGACGTCCTGCAGTCCACATGACTCCAACCCCTTCTTGATACCCTCAACAATCCCAGCAGCATCTCGGGAGGCAGAGCAGTCAATGAAGCAGATTAATCGCTCCTTAACCTGTAGCTTTTCTGCATATCTGATACACACAGACAGTTGTTCAGACTTTGATGATTTGGGCTCATCTGCGATAACCGTGAAAAAACCAGTCTCACGCACTGCATTTGCTATTTCCTCTCTGACTAGCTCTGCACACAAAGAGATGACCTCGTTTTGAAAATCTGGACTTGTACAATTAAAGTACTTCTCATCCTGCATTTTGCGGAAACTTGGGTCATACTTGCCGAGGAAGTCAGACAGACTCAAAAAGTTTCCCTTTGTTTCATCATCATCATCCGGCTTGCTTTTATCTGTTTCTGTATCGACTGTATTTGTGTGCTTTTTTTCATTTTTATTTTCTTGTATTTCCTTTTTTCTCCATTGTATTTCCCGATGTCCACGGAAAGGGAGGCCCAGTTGAGACAGCAGCTTAACGACATCCACGACCTTTGTCAAATACTCCCTGTTTGTATCCACTGTGTTCTGGTGACTGGTTGACAAGTGGACTCTGACAGATCCATGCTTTTCAGTTTCCTTGTAGCCCTCCCACAGTCTCATGCAGGCCTTGTGTTTTTCACAAGAGCTATGCTTTATCAGCCTCTCAGTTAGCTTACTCCAATATCGCCCGCCTTGTTTAGCTAGTGTGTCTTCCTCCTCTCCAATCTCCTTGGAAAAGTGGCGGCAACAAAAACAAAACACTGCGTCCCTTGAAACCGAGTACTCCAGCCACGGATGCTTGTTATAAAAGAATGCAGAAAAGCAACGATTTCTATCTCCAATTTTGTGTCTTGGGAAAACGGGAAGCACTGGCTATTTGGGGCCCACACTTTTATCTCCTAGGTCACTGGGAAGTTGACCGCCATCAGAGGCTGTCTCACAGGGATTGCAAGCGGCGGGAGCTGCGGTGCCGACCGGCGCCAAGATGTGGTGGCTGGTCGACGGGCGAGGCGGGATTGGCGGGTCCGGAGCAGGTGCAGCTTGGGTGGCAGCAACGCTCTCCCCCTTGTTTCCCCCATGTTACGTCACACGCGGGAGATCACGTGCGGAGGCTTTTTTATGCGGATGTGAAAATGTCTTACTAAAACAACGCCAGATGTCAGTGTAGTGTATATTTCTGTATATTTTTGGGAAAATCTAGTGTATTCATCATATTCCTACACATTTATTCACTGGTGTCTCTAACCTGCAAGTTGCTCTTTCAGACCATAGAGAGACTTTTGCAACTTAAAAACTAGGTTTCCCCCGGTTATTGACTTTTCTTCATCGCCTTCTGTTTGCTCCATATACAGGACTGTCTCAGAAAATTAGAATATTGTGATAAAGTTCTTTATTTTCTGTAATGCAATTAAAAAAACAAAAATGTCATACATTCTGGATTCATTACAAATCAACTGAAATATTGCAAGCCTTTTATTATTTTAATATTGCTGATTATGGCATACAGCTTAAGAAAACTCAAATATCCTATCTCTAAATATTAGAATATCATGAAAAAGTATACTAGTAGGGTGTTCAACGAATCACTTGAATCGTCTAATTAACTCGAAACACCTGCAAGGGTTTCCTGAGCCTTGAAAAACACTCAGCTTGGTTCAGTAAACTAAATCACAAGTATGGGGAAGACTGCTGATCTGACTGCTGTCCAGAGGACCGTCATTGACACCCTCCATCAGGAGGGTAAGACACAAAAAGAAATTTCTCAAAGAGCAAGCTGTTCACAGAGTGCAGTTTCAAAGCACATCCACAAAAAGTCTGTTGGAAGGGGGAAATGTGGCAGGAAACGCTGCACAACCAAGAGAGATGACCGCAGCCTTAACAGCATTGTGAAGAAGAGTCGCTTCCAGAATTTGGGGGAGCTTCAAAGACAGTGGACTGAAGCTGGAGTCCAGGTATCAAAAGTCACTGTTCACAGACGTGTCCGGGAAATGGGCTACAATAGCCGTATTCCCATGGTCAAGCCACTTCTGAACTCAAGACAACGGAAGAGGCGTCTGACTTGGGCTAAGGAAAAGAAGCACTGGACAGTTGCACAGTGGTCCAAAGTCCTCTTTTCAGACGAAAGCAATTTTTGTATTTCATTTGGAAGTCAAGGCGCCAGAGTCTGGAGAAAGGCTGGAGAGGAGCAAAATCCAAGTTGCTTGAAATCCAGTGTGAAGTTCCCACAGTCAGCGATGGTTTGGGGAGCCATGTCAGCTGCTGGTGTTGGTCCACTGTGTTTCATCAAGCCCAGAGTAAATGCAGCTGTGTACCAAGAGATTTTAGAGCACTACATGCTTCCGTCTGCTGAAAAGCTCTATGGAGATGAGGAATTCATTTTCCAGCATGATCTGGCACCTGCCCACAGTGCCAAAACCACCAGTAACTGGTGTACTGACCATGGCATTACTGTCCTCGATTGGCCTGCAAATTCCCCTGACCCGAACCCCATAGAGAATATGTGGGGTATTGTGAAGAAGAAGCTGAAAGACACCAGACCCAACAATGCTAATGAGCTAAAGGCCGCTATTGAAGCATCCTGGGCATCCATAACACCTCAGCAATGCCACAGGCTGATTGCCTCCATGCCACGCCGCATTGATGCAGTAATCCGTGCAAAAGGATTCCCAACCAAGTACTGAGTGCATTAATGGACATTTTCAAATGTTTGATTGTGTTTTGCTGTTATAAATCTTTTTTTTTTACTTGGTCTGAGGAACTATTCTAATTTTTTGAGATAGGATTTTTGAGTTTTCTTAAGCTGTATGCCATAATCAGCAATATTAAAATAATAAAAGGCTTGCAATATTTCAGTTGATTTGTAATGAATCCAGAATGTATGACATTTTTGTTTTTTTAATTGCATTACAGAAAATAAAGAACTTTATCACAATATTCTAATTTTCTGAGACAGTCCTGTAGATTTCACAATCAATGGGTGCATGCAAATAGGCTGTCTTAACGTCCATCTGGTGTAAAATGAGTCTCTCTTGTGCTGCTTTCTGCATGAGTACTCTTACAATTGTCATATCAGCTGAGGGAGAAAATCAATCAATCAACGTTTATTTATATAGCCCAATATCACACATGTTACATTTTTCTTTGTGGACTTCACAGTTTGTACAGAATATCAGTATGACAATATGACAGCCTCTGTCCTTAGGCCTTCACATCGTACAAGGAAGCACTTCCAGAGAAACCCCACAGTTTAAAGGGGAACATGGGAGAAACCTCAGGGAGAGCAACAGAGGAGGGATCCCTCGGACAGACGTGCAATAGATGCCGTGTTTAAATTGAAAAGATAATACATTTACAACATAGGTAGTCCAAATGTTTGGAAATGCATGTGTCTATAATAAGAAAATCCACAAGGATATCCATCCAGGACTCATGATCCAGGACCACAGCAGCAGGCACAGCCACGACTCAAGATCCAGGCCTTGCGATCCAGGACTCAGGACCATAGCAACAGGATCATCCACGACTCAGGATCAAGCAAATATATCTCTTTGTAGTCTGTTCCTGGTTTTTGACTGTAGCCTTTTGCTGCAAATCTTGCCTTGTATTTATCTGATCCATCAATGTCACTTTTGAGTGCATAGACCCATCTTCCCCCCACTGCCTTTTTACCTGCTGGCAACTGGGTGAGGTGGAAGGTCTCGTTCTCCTCCAGAGATCGCATCTCCTCGTCCATGGCATTCCTCCACTGCCTTGACTTTGCTGACACTATGGCATCATTGTAGGTTTGAGGGATATCACAGACTGCTGTGTAGCAAAAGTCCATGCATGTTTGTGCTTTGTCCTCTGCATCCTCAGTCTCAAAATCCCGTAGATGAGTTGGTCTCCTTTTGTTTCTCTGTGGATACCTTTTGGTTACAGTCTCTGTGGCTTTACTCGGCTGTGTACATTCAGTGTCTTCAAGTAAAGTCTCAGGCACACAAATCTGAATTCCATGACTAGATACATTTTCCACATTTATATCATTGCCTATGGCCCTGGAGTGTGCATCCTCATGACCACATTCTATGTTTGATTCAGATGTTTGTGTTTTCTTTTGCGCTTTTGGTTGTGAATTTCACCAACCTGTGCTTTTGCACCCTCTCTGTTTCTGGGTAATACACCAGATAAGCTGGGCTGTTTTTATCATATCCAATGAAAACCCCTTTCTCACATCTAGAGTCTAGCTTCCCTCTACATTTTTCAACATTTTCTTTAACAGTTGGCAAGTAATACAAATGTCCACTCTCGTGGATGTCAAACCTGCTACTGTCCTTGGTAACCATGTGGCTTTCTCCTTTCTTGAAGGTGATTGTCGCTCCTCCATTTGCAGCTCTTGCCACAGAGAATATGTCATGTGGGTATGAAGGTATGTACAGTGCATCCCGTAGCTGTGCTCTGTGCTGTCGTCCAGTGTTGTCTAGCAGATACACGATCACTGTTCCTCTGCGTTGTGCTATTCCGCTGCATTTGGTCCCGTCAGCTAACTCCACTTAATGTGTCCCTGAAAGTAATGAGTCATCAAAACTGTCAAACTTTTCAATATCGTTCAAGATGTGGGATGTTGCTCCAGCGTCCACCATGATGCCTCTCATCTCTACGTTGTCTGGAGGTCTCCCGCTCTTCGTGTGCTTTGCCTTGAAGAATTGGTCTTGTTCGCTGTTTTCCTCCTCTTTCACTTTTCTGACACCATCTTGTCCCCCTTTTTTCTTGCACAGGGATTCTTCGTGTGTGTTAATTTTGCAGTAACCACACCACACTTTTCTGTAACATGTTCTTGCCTTATGCCCTCTTATTCCACATTTGTAGCATATAACATGAGCATCTTCTTCTTTTCTATTGTTAGCAGACATCCTGCCGGGGCCTCTGCCTTGTCTAACATTAGTTTTCATCACGTTATCTGTGGTTTCTTTTTCTTAAATTGTTCTGCCTCTTCGTATACACGCAGTCTCCTTTTAAAGTCTATGAATGTAACGTTATCTTCATTCTGCGTTACATGAACAGCCAGTGGCTTAAAGGTTAGGGTTAGGTAGTCCTCCTATTATCATGGTGATTATGAGTCCGTCGCTCATGGTCTCACCTGTTTCCCTCAAACCTGTGATAATGTTCTCCGCCCGTATAAGGTAGTCAGTAACACTTTCGCTGTTTGTCATGTGTAGCTTGGTCAACGACGTGTAGAGGTTTATTATCCGTGGTTTACTTTTTCCAGAATAATGTTCTTTCAATATTCTTAGAGCCTTCCTGCCATCATCAGCGGAATTGTGTCTTATCATTGATAGGCTTTTATCATCTATCAGTCTTATTAGCTCAGCATAGCAATCAGAATTCTTTTTCCTGTCTTCTGCTAGCTGTTCAGGACTATTTCCAGTGGGTTCATGGAGAATAGTTTCTTTTAATTTCAAGATATGTACGCAGCCTAAGAATCTTGTTTCCCAAAGGTCGTCGGTCCCATCGAACAAAAGGTGTGGCGGGAAAACTCCCGTTGCTCTGCTTGCCATCTTGTTATCACAGCGATTAGCTTGCTAAACTAGCTTGTTAGTATTGGGTTCTGACGTAATACGTTGCTTGTAATATCTTCTGCCACTTCTTTACTTATTGGTCCACATAGTTTGTAGAAGTCCCGTGTAATACTTCGCGTTAAACTTCTTCCGGAAAACTAACATGAGTCCAACTTTGCCTGGGCCCATAACCTGTTAAACTTATAAAGTATGCGCAGTCATTTTTCTTCTCTCACCCATTTATTCAGAGACATGAACCAGCATGGCAGTGCTGCGTAATCAACATTAGACATATAGCGCTCCGCGCTTGTCATGCTTATGAAGTCACAATGGGACGTAACATTAAACATGGATTAAGGGTGCTATTACAAAATAATACTTAGAGAGAGAGAGAGAGGGAGAGAGGGAGAGAGAGAGAGAGGGAGGGAGAGAAAGAGAGGGGGAGAGGGGGAGAGGGGGACCGGTGCCAGCGGGGACCGTGTTGTTAGCATCTGGTTAGCTAGCTGCACTAACGGACATAAGGAGCTGTTTGTTCCACAACAAGCTGGAGGAGGGTCCTCTCCTCTCAGACTGAGAGGCTCAGGTGAGCTAAAGGACTCTCTCAGTGTTTGGATAGTTCACTTTAGTCTAAGTTATCTCAGTGGGTCTCAAACGGTTTGGTCACAAATTATTCAAAAGATTATTTCCGCCGCACACCTTCATATGATCATTATAGTTATAAAACAATCAGAGAACAAAGGAAAAACAGTTATAAAATACTATATGGCAGTAAAACAAGAATAGAGTTTGAAAGGGGAGTGATTTGTAAAATATCCATAAAGAAAAAGAACATCTATTTACAGTTCTGTTTCATCTGGGTGTTGAGAGATGTATCCATAGATCTCTTAATGTTGCTCTCAAAGTGCACCAGATTGATGCTTTTAACTTCAATATTTAAAAACATATTCACGGGGGGATCCCCCCGGACCCCCCTAGAGGAGGAGAGCTCCGCCCCCCACTCATAAAAAACAGCACTTGCCTATATGCCGTGAGCTGATTATCGAGCCTTCATTGTAACAGTCGCGGTTGTACTGTGTGGCCGTTCCTCAATGTCGAGGAGGCTTGCTTGGTAGCACATGTATGCTGGGCATTTATACAGTCCCTCGGCGCCACTCGATGACGTAGTATGCTTGAAATAGTGGCTCTGGAGCAGCTTTACTCGACATTGAGAAACGGCCTGTGTGTGCATGTGTTGCAGTAGAAGATTCCACTGTAGCGCCGCCACTGTGGGCTGGCTAAGCCCGAATGTTTTCAGGTCCAGGCGACACCCCTGATCCAGACGTTAAGGGATTTTAAGATTCTGAATTATTATGCTAAAAACTCAATAACTTAGATTATTATTTATAGTTTTGCTGAATAGTTTCATGTCCGCTTACCTTAGAAACGTAAAATGCCACGGCAGTGTGCAGATGGGGAGCATGTTAGCTTAGCTTGGTAGCTTCAGCTAGCTCTGGAACTTCCAGCTCGGTGGCGGCAGGTTCCGCCTCTTTGCCCTTATTTGGAGCAGGCTGGAGTAGGCGGGAGTTGAACTCTGACGTCACTGTCGAGCCGTTAGTGGCCGACTCCGCCTACTAAGGGCTTCTCGGCAACTCTGCAGAATCCTATGGGTGACGTCACAGAGCCTAAGTCCATTTATATATACAGTCTATGGTTTTAACATATGTCACATTGCAAAGTATTTTAAATGGTATATATGTGACCAGCTCTATCGAAATCAGTCGGAAGTCGCAACGGCTCATTTCAAAATAAACGTGGATTTGCGTAAAAAAATAGTTTTTCGGGGTACGGGTGTTTTGTTTGATTTTAAATAAACAAAGTCTTGGCTTTCAGAATAAAAAACTTTTATTTCCAAAATCACACAATAAATACATTTTTGAAGCTTGTTAAGGGAAGATGACAGGAACCTCTCACTCACAGCGCAGCTCCCCCTCCCTCCAGCTGAAATTATGAATGTAAGGCGTATAACGTCCTTTACAGTTTGTTTTCATCTGACTTCAAATAAACAAAGTCTTGGCTTTCAGAATATTAAACTTGTTTCGGCAAATTCAGATGATAAATACAACTTTGAAGCTTGTGACGGCATAATTACACGCGGAGAACGGAGTAACTTGACGTCACAGCAGGCATAACGACAGCCGGCGTTTCTCGTGAGGATTTTCCCCGGGAAACAAACACAATATACACAAACGCAAAAATACAAAAACACACACACACATCCTGTACATACATACACACAAACTTGCGAGCTTCCACCAGACCATTAATCCAAACGAAAATATTTTCCCTCCGTACTACTTTGAACATTTGCTCCACTAATAATCAATCAGATCGATGGATTCCGGAGAAGAGGAAACTATGAAGGCCTTTTTCTCAAAATGATGACTCGGTGACAGTCATTATATAATGTGACATATTTTGCTTAATATTTGGAGTACAAAAACAATCCTGATATCATTAGAAAGCTAGGAATCTCCTTTTTCCAACAGTGTATACAACTCAAAATGTGTCTTCGGGTCAATGCGACTGATTTCGCTAGAGCACATATTGCATGGTTTTTATAGTTGATTTTATTTTTTTTATTTTTTTTAAAGTGAAGCATTTGTTGTGGCGATCCAGCTCTCACAATTGGAAAGAATGAAACAGAGAGGAATCAATAAAACACAAACACAGATATAGATATATGATCAGTAGAAATGGCCATGACATGAGACCTTTAAGATCTTGTCATAATGAGAACAGTCAGTGATGAGTTGTCCCCTGGAGCTGTAGTCAGTGGGATCAAGGAAACTCTTATTTTTGCACTGGGATGTCCGAAGGGGAGGAACCTCTGGCGTGTCTGCTGATGTGGTACAATCAGCAGACACACGTTGTCCTCTGCACAGTAGAAATCCCCAAAAACTGCAGTTCCTCTTCACACCACTGTTGCCTTGACAACGAGGCACAAGCAACATGTCAAAACCTCCTCAGAGATGCATTCTTTGCACACTTCTTCTGTTCAACTTTTCACCAACACACTGATTCAGAGTACAACCCAAAGGTGGCGCACAACTATCCAGTGCTGCTGTAATCACAGCAAATCAGCTACTGGAGAAAAACTCAATTTAAATCTCTCCCCCAACGGGTTATAAAATGGGTGTCTATATGGTCAGGAATGCTGAAACATGTGAATGTTGAAACAAACTAATGGTAGTAGAAGTACCCATATTCTTTACTTCATCAAAAGTAGTAAAACTATATTGTAAAATCTCTTTTGTCTAGTTGACGTCCTGATTTAAAATTCTAGTCAGGAAAATAAAATAAACATCATCTTTAAAATCTTCTTAAATTTGAAACCAAAAAGGTATTTCTTCTCCACCATGATCCATTTCTACATCAAAGTCCATACAAACTGATGATTTATCTTTAAAAATCTGAGAAATGACAGTTATCATAAAACTCCATTCTCCTTTACTTCAATTCTAAGCTAATGAGCAAAACAAGGAAACCCTCCTTAACCACTATAGATTCAGCTTTTATCTACTTGCTTATTCTATTCATTTTCAAATTATTTATCTAAGTTATGTTACAAGCAGCTTAGGTTATAACATAATACAAAACCAACTGTATTCAGCGCTATATTTGAAAAACAAGTCATCTAATTACAGTTATGAATATATTTGTCATGTCCAAGAAACTTATTGTGAAAGTTTATTCTTTATGTTAGAGTTGTCATGTCCCTTTGTCTTGTGCTTTATGTCTATACCCTTAATTATTTCTTCCTCTCATTTCAGGCCTCCACGCTCCCCGCCCCTTTTCTGTCTCCTGCGTCCTTGATTATTTTCCCCGCCCTGATTGTTTCCAACTGTGTCCCCTTTACCTGTGTATATATTGTGTTAGCTCCCTCCTGTTAATTGTCAGTTCGTTGTCTCACGAAGACCACGTATCGGCTTACCTCACGGACCTTTTCACGGACCTTTCACGGACCTATGCTATAGATCGCATTATAGTTTTCCTCGAAAGAGTGGTTTTGTTTTCCTTGTTTTATTACTGTGCAAATTCCAGTAAAGTCTTTATTTTGAAACGCTATCTGAGTCTGAGTTTTGAGTCGTGCAATTGAGTTCATGCCTCAGTGTTCTCCCCTTGACAATATTTTTGGAACACTTCAATGAATTATTGGTGGAAAGGTTTCCTCACTAAATGTAATTTTCATTACTAAAGCTAAACCCTAAAGAAATCATCACGGAACAGCTTTCTTTCCTTGTCACTTAATTGTTTCAATAAAAACTAAAAAGGCATTGTGAAAACTCCCAGTCTTGAGATAATCTCAACACTTTATTCCATCTAAGCATGAATGTTTATGACAGACACGCCATATATTCCAAGAATAAATATCTCTGGGCCCTAAAGAACAATCTATTAATCCAAAACGGTCTTTATTGATATCAATTGTGAACTTTCCTAAATGAGGCCAGAGAAGACAAAGGATTCAAGATTAATTCAAGGATGTATTGTCATGCACAGTAGCTACAGTGTTGATATGGCAATGAAAAACGTAAGTCCCAGGCTCCTCCAACAGCGCAAAAATGAATATATATAGAACATAAAACAAATAAAACCAATACAAATAGTGAATTAAATAACAGAATATATATAAAATAGTGCCAGAGAATGTTGTAAGATGTGCAAGTAAATACAAATAAAATAGAAAAATCTGCAAACAGAAAAAACAGAAAAATGTTTATGGAGGCACTTAACAGAGCTTAGGTGTTTAATAGTCTTATTGCCTGTGGAATGAAACGTAGGGTTACGTCTGGTAACCCATGTTATATAAGCACAGCGGAGCCCTCTACTGGACTCTATGGGTACTCCCCTCGATCCTGTCTATGCACGCATTCTTTCAATGAGACTCATATCCGTAGCTGGGAGGGCCTACCTGAATGCGCGCGCATCCACTGCATTAAAGGTGGCCCCGCCTGCTCACTGCTATCCCTTACTTTCTCTTTTAGCTGAGCAGCATAGAGCAGCAGTGCTTCCATGAGTAGAGGGCTCCGCTGTGCTCCTTTGTTGTCAGGCATGTCCTTAGTCCCGCCCACATATTCCTTTGCACTGCTCTCCGGAGCGCGTACCTTGACTCTTCCTATACTCTTCCAAGTCTCCACCTCTGTGCACCTTGCCGTTTAACCAGGGCTTCTGAAAGTTCGATACCACTTCATCGATGCATTTTCCAATGTAGGATGTATACTTCCTGCTAAACCAGACAACAGTCTAGCACAAAAGATTGTCATCACTAAAGAAATCTCTTCGGCATTCACCCACAACACTCTTTTCCCTGTTCAATACTACACTACATGTGCAGGATGGGAAAGGTGGTATTATGCTGCCAGCGAAATATGCCACATCGAAAAATGTCTCTGTAGGTGATTTGATTTAAAAATGCAACAGAGCTATAGCTTATACAGAAGTCACATTTCGTATAAACGAAAATATATTATAAATATATTGCATCATGTATAAGTAGTGCATAATGATGATATTGGGATATTGCAATTGAATATTTCATGTTATGGTCACAGTGTATTATGGGTTGGTTCATGCGAATAATTTCCCATGAAAAATGGTTTACTAGCAGATAAAAACTGCGTGAGGATTTCCTTCTAATGAACAGAACCAGCAGTAGGCGGTATTGTTCTCATTTACTCACCTGAAACTCTTCTCTCTCTACTCAGCTTCACCTTCTCCTCTCAGCAATCATCCTCACCCCAGCTTTTCAAATACCACTCAGACTCACAATCATAGGTACTGTACAATGATTTAGAAAAGAAACACCTCTTTCAATATGAATATGAGTAATGGTGAAGACAAAGCACATCATTAGGATACCTTTCTTACTGATGGGTATTTAAATTAACTAACAATCAGTGTTGGGGTGATCTTTTGAGGGGTTGCTCAACTTAACTTGTTAAGGCCCCATAGCCCCCGTCGGCGGGGCTTAACGGGCTTTTTTTGTCTCAGGGCTTCTTAAAATGTTATAAAATATGAATGTGTCATACTCACTTAACAAGAAACTAAGCTAACTGACGATATGAACCATTTTTACCGAAACAAAACACAAGTCTCACAAGAAGCGTCAAAATTAGCCCTATGCTATGATAAGTGAATGTGGCAAAGCACTAGAAAGAAGTCTGGTGGGGTAATAAGCAATCAGATGATACTACAAGTTTTAAACAAAGCAACATATTTAGTAATGCCTCTTTGATATCCCAAATAAAGAACGAGAATAATGTCATGAAACAATGTTCTGAAGAAAAAAAAAAAACTTTGCTAGAATGAAAGTTGACTAAATGTAAATCTGATAAATAGTTGAAGTTAAACACAAATCACATGGTTATATGTATTTCCTTTTGATGTGCGCATTCACTGTCATATTGAACTGAATTTGTTTAATTTCTTTGTGGCATGTGTTTTCCGTGCCATATTAAACAATATGTAAATGTTTTCACTTCATTTAGACACATTTACATGAAAAGGAAATTCATATTGAATATCTCTATTCATTTGTTTGATTTGTTTTAAAATTGGCAGTTTAAATCTTCAATAGCCCTTTATGCGAGCAAAAAAAATGTATACCAAAACCGTTGAAAATAATAAAATGTAATGATATTCAGATTCAGCAACAGTATAGCTGTTGTAGATTGCTTTAGCAATATATAAATCATTCTAATTGTGTTTTCTTAACATCTCAGGCTGCTGTTGTTGGTACTGCAGGCAATCACAGCAGCCTGTACTATAAGCACGGTTCCCCCTAGAGCGTTTTTCACCCAACTGTCCACATATGTAGACATGTCCACACATGTCCACGTTTTAATGCATTCCATGTACACTGTGTTAAGATGTGATGGCTAGGTAGAAAAATATGCTGTAAACCAATCTGGATCTTTAATACGTGCTGTGAGCAGCAGCAAGTATTATTTATGTTATATCAGAGCCTGCAGCCCCCCCCCCCCCCTGCATTGATAATGACATACAGTCATCGACAAATGTCTATAATGCGCCCACCCTCCTACAAAGGCCATTTATCATTACTGTATGTGTAAGCACGGTGCAGGTACCGTATATTTACTCTGCAGCGTGCTCCATGGCACCCACAATGCACACACTGATCAGAGAGCTGTAGCCCATTTCCACTGGAGACTGACTGGAAAATGACAGGATGTGTAGTCTTAAGCAGAAGTTGCCAAAGAGATTTGTCGTCCATTTCCTGTGGTCATTTGAACAGAATATCCACTCGGTGCATTTGTAGTCTTTTTTTCAGTATGTAAAGGTGAAGAATTTTTAAATGCGTACACGATACTACCCTGCAACAACCACACATGGACACCCTGGGACATGTGCACAGTTCAAATACACAGAGGAGACATCTAAAAGACAGCAGCTAAAGGCTAGGATACACGGGTAGCATTTGGTAGCAATGGTGATTGGCAGTAATACCCATCAGGGACAAAATCTAACCCTGTAAAATAATGCGTGATATGCGGGAAAATATCTCAGTGATGCTCAGAGTTTTCATAGTGAAGGTTTTTGTGACGTATGTAAACAAATTATCTACGGTATATATAACTTTTAAATTGAACTTCTTACGACTAATATGGTTGTTTCGAATGAGATATCTATAAGTGGGAAACAACACTTATATTGCAACAGGCATTGCTTCAGTAACGTCACACTAACCTTGGTGTTATAACATTTCAGCAAGTTCAAATTCTCTCTAACTAGGAAACTCTTTACAGATGAAATGCAAAAATATTCAAAATCAACTTTTAGCTGATTTTGGTTGAACCCTTCCTGTTTCCTGTATGTCACAAAATAATTGCAAGATTCAAAACATTACCCGTGTAACTCTGCCTCCAAACAACCCCTTACTTCCACCCCACAGAAAAACATTATAACAAAGTTACATTTTTCATTTACAGCAACAATAAACCTCTTTTAATAAGCAACCTCTTTTAAATGTTCTTGATTGACAAATGGTATTTTTCCACTTGTTGGATAGGGCTGATTGCCTTTAAAGTTCAAATCTCCAACTCCTTCCTCGCTCCATTCCTCCAGTCTTTCTTCCTGTGATTCGCTCATTCCTTCATTTTCTTTCACCATAGTCATTCTCCTGCAACAAAAAAAAGCAAGTATTCTAAACTGGATTCAGAAATATTATAGGAAATATATTCAATAACATCATTGAAGCCACAGTAGTAGTATAGCGCTCTAGGGATAAATGTTTCATTATTTTGGAAGTACCTTTATTCACTTTATCCAGAGTGGGATTAGAAGATCAATAACAATCGAATGTGGTGAGCTAAGCTTAGAAAAATATGGAAATCAAGGAGAAACCATCAGCTCAGAAATAGAACAATCAATTCCTCTGAAGCACACTGGGGTCTGGGCTTTGACCCATTGAGCTCGTCGGAATGAATGACACATAGCCATGTAGGACCACCAGAAGCAGGGATAGGCTTTGGGTCAGGAGTATTGAAAGCCAGAAAGGTTTGGACCGAGGCGTGCTGACCCCTGGCATTACAGACAGGCTCTTGGAACGTGGATCTCACCTCTTCTGGAGGGGAAAGGAACCCAGGCTGGTAAACGTTCTGACGAGATAAAGATGGGCTTAGCTCTACGCTAAGCACTGGTTCTGGAACCAAATTCCTGGAAAGGGGCTGTACTCTCGACTTTTCTGGAGTAGTCCAGGATGAGATGCTTCTAGGGAGCGTGGGGATATTCACGAGAAGTTGGCTGAGTACCCCGTGGTCTAACATCTCCCCAGGAAATGAGAAGGTCGCCTTAATGCAACTGTCAGTTATTGAGAAGAGTTTCAGTCTAGTTTGCTCCAGAAGGTTCATAATGGAGTGAAATGACCTGGAAGTACATATCAGCCAGACGTGGGAGAAGTACTCAGATTTGTACGGAAGTAAAAGTACAATTACAAGGAATACTCTGTTACAGTAAAAGTCCTGCATTCAAAATGTTACCCAAGTAAAATTATAAGAGTATTAGCATCTATATATAGTGAAAGAAGCGACAGTAAATGTAGTCATTGTGCAGATTGGTCCATTTCAGAATAATATATATGATGTGTTTTATAATGATTGATCATGAAAGTGTTCTCAAAGCTGGTAAAGGTGCAGCTAGTTTGAATGACTTTGTATACTGCAGGGTAGCTTGTGGATTTACTCCAGGTGGAACTAAAGCCTGATTTAACACTTGATTATATTTCACATCATTCATTCACATCTCTGAAGTAACTAAAGGTATTAAATACATGTGGTGGAGTAAAAGTACACCATTTAACTCGAAAATACAAAGTAGAAAAAAAAATTGAAATAATCGAGTAAAGTACAAGTATGTTAACATGCATTTTTTCTGTAAAATGATCAAATAAAGTCAACATTTAACGTATTTACTGAGTTGTGTGGTGTTTTTTAAGATTTTTTTTTATTTTTTTAAATGTATCATTCATCATCAATTTATTTAAATAGTTTAAGCCTTGGTAAGGTAAGTAAGTAAGAGCATTTGCATGGAGCAGAAAAGTGACAAACCTAATCTTAAAAGAAACCTAACATTGCTTTTCTAAATCTCACATGTGGGGGAGTTTCCAAACTCCACAGTGTTTCCATGTGCTTGCAAAATAAGTAAAACAATAAACACTGAACATTATAATTTCAGTTTTGGGTCTCTCGTTCTGCTTGGGAGATTCCATGCTCACATCAGCAAAGATGGCAAACCTGAACGGTGATCCTCAGATCTGCAGAGGTTTGGCTGGACAATGTTATCTTTCACGTTCTCCAGTCAACTCCTTCATATGAGCCTGGTCAGAGATTATGTTCTACATATGCTAAGACAAAGTCCTAATTACCTTGATTTAGGCATTCTTTTTATCTAATTAATGTAGTTATCAACTGAATTACTGAATTGCCTTTGGTATCCCAGGTTGTTAAGTGCAGTATAAATTATATATATGATTAACTTTTTCTTTTTTGTAAAGCACTTTGAATTGCCTTGTGTTGAAAGGTGCTGTATCAATAAACTTGCCTTACCTGTTAGAGTGGTCCTGGGTAGGCCTGTCTGGGGTCGTAGGTCATGTCAGGGATGTAGGTCTCGTGGAGATCAGGATCTACTGGCAGGCTGTCCAGAGGCATATCAGCGTAGCCGTAGGGAGGGTAAGGTCCATCTAACTCTGAGACACAGACACAGAGGAGCAGAGACCGGTTAACTAAACGTTTCACTGATGCACTTCACCCAGCACATTCTGTGGTCATCAAAACGATCCACAAAAAAAGAATCAACTTTATATGAGAAAGTGTAATAGAAGCCTCAACTGTCTGTACATCCCTGTAAAACATTAACAGATTTGTAAACATCTGTGTGAATATTGCTTAAACAAACGATTATTTAGCTTGATAAGGTTGATAGGTGGGTTTATTTTTTACTTTTAACACAGCCAGACTTACTCTTTCTCTCTGTGTCCTGTCTCCAAGTTAAGTTTACAGAGACTTGATATCAGTGTTGGGACTAACGCGTTACAAAGTAATGCTTTACAAAGTAATGCGTTACAAAGTAACGCGTTACTGTAACGCCGTTACTTTTGGCAGTAACTAGTACTCTAACGCGTTATTTTTTAAATTCAGTAGCTCAGTTACCGTTACTACATGGTGCGTTACTCTGTTGTTATTTTTTTTATATAGTCTCGGCTCCCAGACGTTGGGGAGCGGCGCCAACAGCGAGGCGAAGAGATGAGAACTGTACTTAAGTACAGTACTTGAGTAAATGTACTTAGATACTTCCTGTGTGACATGCGGAGACGCGCTGTGGGCGTGTTTGTGTTTACTAACAAGACTACATGGCGGCG
Organism: Notothenia rossii; assembly: GCF_949606895.1. Classification (NCBI taxonomy): domain Eukaryota; kingdom Metazoa; phylum Chordata; class Actinopteri; order Perciformes; family Nototheniidae; genus Notothenia; species Notothenia rossii. Next base: position 42,220,871 of record NC_136906.1, on the reverse strand, counting down.
GCGGAGCTCAAGTCGAGTTTCTCCGCCTGGAGATATTCTCACACTTTTGTCGAGCACAAAGAAAAGAACGTTTTAGTTAAATGTAAGTTGTGTCTTGGCGAGTCAAAGATCCTTTCTACTGCCCAAATAAGTCATTCAAATCTGTTGAAACATCTGCAGAAATAACCTGCTGGGACGAAGCTAGTAGCTAAGTCCACAGACCCAGACTCATCCGACCCCACTCCACCTCCACTTAAGCAACATCGGCTGGATTTTAACCGAGGGACTGCTAGCCAGGGAAAAGTTGATAAAGCCATTGCACGGTATGTTTTAGAACACATGCAGGCTATTTCTACTATTTCTATTGCTATTTCTTGATCAACAGATTGTATTATTCTCCAATGCAATAACAGTATTGAAATGAAGGCTATAAGGGCATTAATAGGATGGGAGCCCTTTTTTTAAGTAACTAATGTGTTACTCTGAACAGTAATGCATTACTTTTTGGTGTAAGTAATCAGTAAAGTAACTGAGTTACTTTTGAAATGAAGTAACTAGTAATGGTAACTACTTACTGGTTTTCAGTAACTCGCACAACACTGTTTGATAACATGCCAATACAAAGCAGAAGTCTGCTGGTAAACTGACCTCGGCTTTATTGCAGATCACTAGCAGGCTAAACCGCTCCTGCCTTCAGCTTAATATACATGAATCAGTAGGGAATGTTTTTCACAAAGCAGCATTGTGTTTGTACACAATGCTGTATTTTCTTTTTTTGCTGCAAACCCTCAAAGTACTGGAGCAGAAAACTAACAGCTCCCATCACTGTACCATCCTCAACAAGCATAATATTCTGAGTTGGGAAGATTTAATAAAATATAGGAACATCGTTCTGGTGTACAAAATCCTGCACAATACAGCCCCTCCACCTCTTAACTCATTGGTTACTCAACGTAACAACACCAGACTGACCACTAGAAGTAGCACACGTGGCGACCTATCAGTCCCATTCAGGAAGAGTACTTTTGGTCAGTTTTAATTCTCGGTCACAGCAATACAAAACTGGAACTCTCTACCCACTCAAATCAAAGACATACATACATATACCACCTTCACAGCTCACTTAAAAACATGGTTCAATGAGAACTACTGTTAAGAATCGTGGAAAAGGTAGGATCCAAATGCAGACTACAAAAAAGGTAAAAGGTCTAGAAACAAAAGCGAGCTTTATTTAAAAGCTGATGAACATAAACATGGCAAGAAAAAACATAAGTAGCACAAGGTAGCATTAACAAACAAAACTGACCGTGACCAACATGGAGGGAGACAGGAAAGACAAACAATGAACTGACAAGGGAACACAGGGAAAGACAAGACTAAATACAGAGAAGGGTAATCACAGGACAAGAAACAGCTGGGTAAGGGAGGCAGAAACACAAGGGCAACAGGTGAACACAATGAGACAATCAGACACACCAGGGAAACTAAAGAAAGGAAGGCAAACACAGGAAGTAGGACCACACAATGAAGAGTTCATGGTGGGGTTCTCGGGCGGACGGCCCGGGGGCAAGGCAGAGTTCATGGTGGGGGTCTCGGGCAGACGGCCCGGGGGCAAGGCAGAGTCCAAAAAGGGGCGAAGGCCACAGCGGGCAAACTCAGGGGGCCGGGCATGAGGGCGAAAGCCGCTGGGGAACTCAGGAGGCCGTGCACAAGGTCGGGCAAGAAGGCAGCGACGGGACAGCTCCGGAGGGCGAACAGGAAGGCGGTGACGGTATAGCTCCGTAGGACGACGTACGCCGCAATGGGACCCATCCAGTGTCAGCTGGATCGCCGGAGCACTGGGATCGAGAGCAGGAGCTGGTGGGGCTCCTGGCGGGACAGGCGTAGACGGGACTCTGGACGGAACATGGGCTGGTGTCAATGGGACCCCCTATGGAGCAATGGCTGGTGTCGGCGGGACCCCCAACAGGACAGGATCTGGTGTGGGCAGGAAATCCGGCGGAGCAGGTGTCGGCGGAACCCCCAACAGGACAGGATATGGTGTTGGCAGGAAACCCGGTGGAGCAGGTGTCGGTGGGACCCCCAGCAGGACAGGATCAGGTGTTGGCAGGAAATCCGGTGGAGCCCCCAACAAAACAGGACATGGAGTTTGCAGGACCCTCAGCGGAACCCCCAACGACACTGGACGTGGAGTTGGCAGGACCCTCAGCGGAACCCCCAATGACACAGGACATGGAGTTGGCAGTACCCCCGACAAAACAGGTGTCGGCTGGACCCCTAACGGCACAGGACATAGGGTTGGCAGGACACCCGGCAGAACAGTAGTTGGGGGGACCCCCAACGAAACAGGACATAGGGTTGGTAGGACCCCTGGCAGAACAGTAGTCGGCGGGACCCCCAACGAAACAGGGCATTGGGTTGGCAGGACCCCCGGCAAACAGTAGTCGGCGGCACCCCCAACGGCACAGGACATACAGTAGGGACTTGAGTAGGGACTAGAGAAGGGACTTGAGTAGGGACTTGAGAGGGGACTCGAGAGGTGACTTGAAAGGGAACTTGAGAGGTGACTCGGGAGGGGACTTGAGAGGTGACTCGAGAGGTGACTTGAGAGGGGACTCGAGAGGGAACTTGAGAGGGGACCGAGAAGAGACTCGAGAGGGGACCTGAGAAGGAACTTGAGAGGGGACTCGAGAGGAGACTTTCAGAATGAACTCGAGAGAAGACTTGAGAGGGTACTCAAGAAGAGACTGGAGAGGGTACCTGAGAAGGAACTTGAGAGGGGACTCGAGAGGGAACTATAGAGTGGACTCGAGAGGGAACTTGAGAGGTGACTTGAGACGGTCGGTACGCCGACAGGACACAGGGAGCTGGAGTCGGCCGGTACGCCAACAGGACAAGGGGAGCTGGCGTCGGCCGATATGCCGACAGGACTCGGGGAGCTGGCATCGGCCGGTACGCCGGCAGAACACGGGGAGCTGGCGTTGGCCGGAGAGCCAACAGGAGACGAGGTGCTGGAGTCGGCAGGTACGCCGACAGAACACAGGGAGCTGGCGTCGGCCGGAGAGTCAACAGGTGACGAGGAGCCGGAGTCGGGACCATGGCTGCTGACTCCGGTACTTGAGCCGGAACCATGGCTGGAACTGGAGCCGGAGTCATGGCTGCTGGGACCGGAACTGGAGCTGGGACCATGGCTGCTGGGATCGGAACAGAAGCCTGGATCATGGCTGTATGGGCCGGTTCTGGAGCCGGAAACATGGCTTTGTGGGCCGGTACTGGAGCAGGGACCATGGCTGCTGGGCACGGAACCGGAACACGGAACCATTGCTGTGTGGGATGGTACTGGAGCACGGTACCATGACTGTGTGGGCCGGCACTGGAGCACGGAACCATGGCTGTGTGGGCCGGTACTGGAGTACGAGCTGGCTTCCTGACATTGCGTTGTTTAGAGGTCTTTTGGAGGCTCCGTGGACCTCCAAACGCCAGGCGGGATCCCAAAAAAGGGTCAGAAAATGGAGACTGGCACTCAGGGCTACAAGAAAAAACTCTGATCCATTCAGGTAACGAGTTCCTCAAACAAGGCATGTTGGCCACCTCCATTTGTGCCTTTTTGAGGATAGCCTCTTTGTCCCTTTTAGACGAGGTTCCACTCCACTCTGCATGATAACATTGAAGGGAGAAATCCAGATCAAACAGATCCAACCAGGCGCGTCGGATTCATTTTAGAAGTGGGGGGGTCAAAAGAAGTGCGTGTGCATGGCCCAATCCCAAACCAAGCCCTACACCTACACACTCCCCCTCCTTGACGGAGTGAACTCTTTGGAGTGACACATGAGGCTCCCTCCTGTCAGATGGAGGGAGTAAATACAGCCACAAGCTTTGGGACGGCCTCCCCTCTCTCCGGCAGAAACAGGAAATGCCGTAACTGTATGTAACAACGGTTTCAAATCAGCATCTCTTTGACAACAAATATAAATGAATAACTCAAATAAAACTCCAAACATCTTTAATTGTGTTACTTTTTTGTAAAGCTCTTTTAGTTTTAAACCTGATGTTTATAAGCTTCTTAGTTTTTGCAACAGTCTGTAAATATACACAACTTTATAATAAAATGCACACATTTACCTTTTTCTAGACTAAATACAGGTATGATCCAAAGTTAAAAAATGTGAGGTTATCATGAGGTTTTTAACATCGCAATTTATCAGTATCGTTTAGTGGTTTTGCAAAGAATTAACCACTCTCTGTTTTTGTACCATTCTGCGTTGAAGTACCTTTCTCCCAAATAATCTAGCGGTTTCCTTTTTTTCGACAGTTAGCTGTACAGCTTTACCCGCCTCAATGTCCCGACAACAAACATCCATGCAGTCAGATCCAGCCCGTTTCGGTTCAACGATGGCTGGGGGGGTGGCGGCGGTTTTGACAGTTTTTGCGGTCGCAGAGCTGCTGCTTTTGGGTTCATCTGGCTTCGCTGTTTCTATGATTGATGAAGGTCCAGGCTCCAGAGATGTGGATGTCAGGGATGTGACCTTCCAGTTGTTAAATTTAAGTTTAGATTGACTGTATTTAGTTTTCTTCTGCGCTGGTTCTTCTGACATGTTTGCAAGTGCATATATTCTTTCTATCTGGTTAACGGCTGACACACAGAACAACGTAACAAATAAAGTAAACAACGTAACAAATAAACAAATCTAAGCTTTTTTATTGGTTGTAATTTACATGGATACATTTGAATGGTGTGACAATGTCCCATTTGATTCGGTTAAAATGTACATATTCTTCCTGTTATGTCTGCCTGCTTTATTTTACCTAATACAAAGTGACCTGCTCCATCGCATTGACCCGAAGACACATTTTGATTCCAAGCTTTCTGATGATATCAGGACTTTTTTTGTACTCCAAATATTAAGCAACATATGTCACATTATATAATGACTGTTACAGAGTCATCATTTTGAGAAAAAGGCCTTTAAAGTTTTCTCTTCTCTGGAATCCATCGATCTGATTGATTATTACTAATGATCAAAATACTATAGAGGGAAGATATTTTCATTTGGATTACTGGTCTTGGGGAAGCTCGCGAGTGTGTGTGTTTATACGTGTGTGTGTTTGTGTATTTTTGCGTTTGTGTGTATTGTGTTTTTTTCCCGGGGAAAACACTCACGAGAAACACCGGCTGTTGTTATGCCTGCTGTGACGTTAAGTTACTCCGTTTCTCCGCTTGTAATTATGCCGTTACAAGCTTCAAAGTTGTATTTATCATCTGAATTTGCCGAAACAAGATTAATATTCTGAAAGCCAAGACTTTGTTTATTTGAAATCAGATGAAAACAAACTGTAACGGACCCTGCCGTGTTACCTATGATTACTATACACCTTACATTCATAATTTCAGCCCGAGGGAGGGGGAGCGGCGCTGAGGAACAGCAGAGTGACGAGTGAGAGGCGAGCTGTCGAGCTTCTCCATGAGAGAAGCAAGGCCTGGGCAAAGGCTAGGAAATCAGGCTCAGAGGTAGAATGGCTACGCTTTAGGCAGCTAAGAAATAGCTTCACATCACAAATAAAAAGTGCTAAGTCTAAGTATTATCTGTCAGTTACCACAAATAACCTGAATAATCCTGGAAAATGTTGGAAACCCATAAAATCGATATCCACCGGTGAGATCCGTAATGAGCTACCTCCGTGCCTTACCACAGCATCTGGCACTATATCGGACAGGGCCACTATGTTAAATTGTTTTAATGAGCATTTTGTGTCCTGTGGCTCTCTGTTTCATTCTGTCACTAACTCTGCTTCTGTGAACACCACAGTCTGTGACTCTGAAAAACGTTTTTTGGAAAACCCTTTTAGTTTTATTCCTTAGAGATGGGCCTATAGTGGTTAAAAATTACTAATGGTTCTGTTTTAGGTCCACTTTTATTCTCCATCTACATCAATAGTTTAGGTGAAAATGTAGATGGAGCAACCTTACATTTGTATGCGTACGATAACCGTGATGCACTGTGCAGGTCCCTCCATTAAGGAGGCTGGTGTTGAATTGCAAGCTGTTTTTAACATTATTCAGACTCAGCTCTCTGAACTAAAGCTTCTTTTAAATGTTGATAAAACCAAGGTAATGCTCTTTTCAAAAGCTAAAAAGACACAAATACCCTGTTTTAGATATTGTAACTACGCAAGGAATACAAATTGAAGTGGTTACCTGTTACGAATATCTTGGTATCTGGCTTGATGATTGTATCACTTTTAAACGTCATGTCAATAACCTGCTTAAAAAACTGAGGGTTAGGCTAGGTTTCTTCTACAGGAACAAGTCCTGTTTCTCGCTTGAAGCCAGGAAAAGGCTAGTCACTGTGACCTTTTTACCTGTGCTGGACTATGGTGATTTGATTTATATGAATGCACCTGCCAATTGCCTGGTCAAGTTGGATGCTGCGTATCACAGTGCACTGAGATCTGTGAAAAACTGTAAAGCATTAACCCATCACTGTACCCTGTATGCAAGGGCTGGTATGCCTTCGCTAACTGTACGGAGGCTCAGTCACTGGTACATTTTTATTTACAAAGCCATGTTAGGGAAACTTCCATCCTACATATGTTCCCTGATCTCTACTTATTCATGTCACCATCCCCTGCTAAAACCCCCGGTGCATTGCATGCACTCTACTTATATTCATGTCACCATCCCCTGCTAAAACCCCTGGTATATTGCATGCACTCTACTTATATTCATGTCACGATCCCCTGCTAAAGCCCCTGGTGCATTGCTTACACTCTACTTATATTCATGTCACCATCCCCTGCTAAAACCCCTGGTGCATCCCATGCACTCTACTTATTCATGTCACCATCCCCTGCTAAAACCCCTGGTGCATTCCATGCACTCTACTTATATTCATGTCACCATCCCCTGCTAAAACCCCATGCATTTGACCGGAAGGGTCTGGGCTTTGTGTCAAGCCAGGATATGATCATCCATGCATCATAGTACGCCCCAGCCCATTCATGTTAACTTCCGTGCTTTCATGCTCTCTTAGCCGATTATACTCATGTCACCAGCCCCTATAAAACACCACCTGCATTCCATGCACTCCAAGCCCTATATATGCAGAGTCTCCTTACCCTGCTACAACCCCACATGCTTTCCACTCATCTCAGCAATCTTATACGTTCATGCTTTATCCCCGACCAGGGCCTGGCTCGGTGTCGAGCCAGTCCCTAATACATGTGTCATCGTTTGGCTCTAACGAGCTGAAGGTCCGCTCCCTCTGAGTAACTTCACTCTTAATAATATGCTATGCAATTAACTCTTCTTCTCTCCATCTGTTTATCTTCCATTCATATCCCATAGATCTCTGCATCCAGCCCGTATGCTAAGAAACCTGTACATTTCATTCCACAATACTATTTGTTTTGGGGGGTTTTCATCGGATCGGTTCTACCCTCCCGAATGATACTTCCTGCACAACGGGGCCTAATCGCCAAAACTACTGTCCCATTCATTTGTGTATCTGCGCATTAAATATGTATTATTACATCAAAACCGTCTCTCCTGATTGAAATGAAGCTCAGCGCAAGTTCAACCAGGAAGACCGTCTTTACTCATTCATGTATTTCTATCTCCATGTTTCTACTCTCTCTCCTCTCAATAAGTGACCGGGGGCGTCACTCTTCAGCTTAGCCAATCACTTCGCTCTATTCCCAAGAGCCTATCATAGTGTGCCGTCAAACCCTTTAAACTCTGCTCTTTCCACTCCCACAGCTGTCATTTCAGGTGACTCAACGCAACCCTCCTCCACCACTTTTCACCTCCCGTCCCTCCGAATCCAGGGTCAAGCTAAACCACTCCTCCTCAGACCGACCCAACTATCCTCACCACCACCAGTGTCTAGACCCCGGTTTTTTTATCGGATCGTTTCTACCCTCCTGAATGATACTTCCTGCACAACGGGGCCTAATCGCCGAAACTACCGTCACATTCAATTCATTTAATGGATGCAACTTTCCTCAGGTTCCATTCAAATCTCTTTTATGTTGTAACCCCTGGGTTAAAAGAGATCATTTGTCACTTTTATGTGGATGTCAAATCAGTGTTGACTATTTAAGCAATTCACCATTATGCTCCACCAGCTTTAAGGCGCTTCAACATTGCCTTATGTTGTGTTCCTCCGGTTAGAGTGTAGCTGCTACTACTCTATCCAAACCATGCATATTTGGGAATTTACGTTGATGTGAGGTGCTGCTGGCTGTATGATAGTCATACAGCATGTCGACAATGTTTTTATAACTACCCGCAAGGGTGTAACTTTGGTTTGAGAAGTGTGGGGGTGGGGGGGCACAAAACAGGGGGTTCCCCGCAGTGAAAGATTTTCTCAATTTAATTATTTCCTGCCTTTCTACAAATATATGAGGGACTATGGTGATAACAAATCCAAGGAAAATGTGTAGTGTATATAATGAGTGTGCACACGTATCTAGTATCCTATCCATGTGAACCAGTTTTATATGTGATGACCTCACACCCCGGGAAGATTTGTTTCTTTAAATTGAAGTTCAATGCATCAATCTGGTGCACTTTGAGGGGCAACATGAAGAGATGTATGGATACAGCTCTCAACACTCATATGAAACAGAACTATATATATTTCAATAATAAAAAAAAACATAGAATATGCTCACAACTAATTGCTACGATAGAGTGAAGCAGGCAGGACCCAAATGCAGATTACACTGATAATACCTTCATTTCAAAGAATTAATTCTAACTCGGAAAAAACAAAACACTCCACGGTGAATTCAGTCACCAACAAAAGACGAACCAACAATGAAGACAGGAAGAGACAATACTAAATACAGGGAGGGGTAATCACAAGACGAGAAACAGCCGGGCAGGGGAGGAGAAACAAAAGGGCCACAGGTGAACACAATCAGACAACAAGACACACCAGGGAAACTAACAACAGGAGGAAAAACACAGGGAAAAGGACCAGACAATAACCCAGGAGGAAAACATGACAGGGAGAACAGCAAAACACCCAAACCTAGACATAAAAACGTGACATAACATGAATATCGTGACAGAACCCCCACCCTCAAGGGACGGATACTAGACGTCCCTAAACACCAAAAGAAAAATCCAAAACGTCCAGCAGGGTGGGTGGAGGGGGTCCGGAGGACGGGCCTTGACTGACAGCCCAGGGCATGGCAGAGGACCAGGAAGGGGTCTCGGGCAGACGGCCCAGAGGCAAGGCAGAGTTCGAGGAGGGGGTCTCGGGCAGACGGCCTGGGGGCAAGGCAGAGTCCAAAAAGGGGCGAAGACCACAGCGGGCAAACCCAAGGGACCGGGCACTAGGGCGAAGGCAGCTGCAGGAAGAGTCAGGGGGCTGGGCTCGAGGGCAAAGACCGGAGAGCTCCGGAGGCCGGGCAGGAGCCGTGTCGACCGGACAGGATCCAGTGCCGGTCGGACAGGTGTCGGCAAGATCCCCCACGGAAGAGGACACAGGGCCGGCAGGACCCCCGGCAGGAGAGCAGTCGGCGGAACCTCTCACGGCACAGGACATAGGGTTGGCAGGACCCCCGGCAGAAGAGTAGTCGGCAGGACCTCCAACGGCACAGGACATAGGGTTGGCAGGACCCCCGGCAGAAGAGTAGTCTGCAGGACCTCCAACGGCACACGACACAGGGTTGGCAGGAACCCCGGCAGAAGAGTAGTCGGCGGGGCCTCCAACAGCACAGGAAACAGGATTGGCAGGACCTCTGGCAGAAGAGTAATCGGCGGGGCCTCCAACGGCACAGGACACAGGGTTGGCAGGACCCCCGGCAGAAGAGTAGTCGGCGGGGCCTCCAACGGCACAGGACACAGGGTTGGCAGGACCCCCGGCAGAAGAGTAGTCAGCGGGGCCTCCAACGGCACAGGACACAGGGTTGGCAGGACCCCCAGCGGAACCTCCAACGGCACAGGAGACAGGGTTGGCAGGACCCCCGGCAGAAGAGTAGTCGGCGGGGCCTCGAACGGCACAGGACACAGGGTTGGCAGGACCCCCGGCAGAAGAGTTGTCGGCGGGGACTCCAACGGCACAGGACACAGGGTTGGCAGGACCCCCAGCAGAAGAGTAGTCGGCGGGGCCTCCAACGGCACAGGCCATGGAGTCGGGGCCTCCAACGGCACTTGATTAGGGACTTGAGTGGGGACTCGAGAGAGGGCTTGAGAGGGAACTCCACAGGAAACTAGAGAGTTGACTTGAGAGGTGACTGGAGAGGGGACTCGAGAGGGAACTCGAGAGGAGACTCGAGGGAGGGCTTGAGAGGGAACTCGAGAGGTGACTTGAGAGGTAACTCGAGAGGGGACTCGAGAGGGGACTTGAGAAAGAACTCGAGAGGAGACTTGAGAGGAGACTTGAGAGGGGACTCGAGAGGGGACTCGAGAGGGGACCTGAGAGGGAACTTGAGAGGGAATTCGAGAGGTGACTTGAGAGGTGACTTGAGAGGGGACTCGAGAGGGGACTCGAGAGGCGACTTGAGAAAGAACTCGAGAGGAGACTTGAGAGGAGACTTGAGAGGGGACTCGAGAGGGGACTCGAGAGGGGACCTGAGAGGGAACTTGAGAGGGAATTCGAGAGGTGACTTGAGAGGGGACTCGAGAGGGGACTAGAGAGGAAACTTGAGTGGGGAACTTGAGAGAGGACTTGAGAGGGAACTCGAGAGCGGAATAGAGAGGAAACTTGAGAGGGGAACTTGAGAGAGGACTTGAGAGAGGACTCGAGAAGAGACTCGAGATGGGACCTGAGAGGGAACTCGAGAGGAGACTTGAGAGGGAACTTGAGAGGGAACTCGAGAGAGGACTCGAGAGGGAACTCGAGAGGAGACATGAGAGGGGACTTGAGAGGGAACTTGTGTCGGTCGTTACGCCGACAGGACACGGGGAGCTGGCGTCCGCTGGAGAGCCAACTGGAGACGAGGTGCTGGAGTCAGCCGGTACGCCGACAGGCCTCGGGGAGCTGACATTGGCCGGTACGCCGACAGGACTCGGAGAGCTGGCGTCGGCCGGTAAGCCAGTCCTGGAGCCGAAACTGGAGTCGGGACCATGGCTACTGGGGCCGGTACTGAAGCCGGAACCATGGCTGCTGGGGCCGGAACTGAAGCCGGAACCATGGCTGCTGGGACCAGGACTGGGCCTGGAACCATGGCTGAGTGGGCCGGTTCTGTAGCCGGAACCATGGCTGCTGGGCACAGAACCAGAACACGGAACCATGGCTGTGTGGGATGGTACTGGAGCACGGAACCATGGCTGTGTGGGCCGGCACTGGAGCATGGAACCATGGCTGCTGGGGCCGGAACCAGGGCCAAAATTATTCAACATCTGAAATCCTCCTCCTGCTGCCTCAATATTATTCTAACAGGATTTAAAAAAAACGTTTCTCATTGCTTGGCCTCAGATCTACTTCATATAGTAAGTTAGTCTATCCACTGTATTTCCACAGCCCTGAAAACTGCAGTAATTAAACCGCTCCTAAAAAAGCATAACCTGGACGCATCCAAATTGAATAATTACAGGCCAATATCAAACCTTCCTTTTTAAATAAATTGATTGAAAAAGTTGTTTTTCAACAGTTGAGTCATTTCATGTTTTTAAATGACAGTTTTGATGTGTTCCAGTCAGGCTTTCCACCAAACCACAGCACTGAGACTGCTCTTGTTAAGGTCTTAAATTACATCAATTTAAACACAGACAGTGGCAGAATATCAGTGTTAGTCTTATTAGATCTCAGCGCTGCGTTTGATACTGTTGACCACAACATATTGATAGACCGTCTGGAAAACTGGGTGGGAGTTTCAGGAACAGTTCTGAATTGGTTGAGTTCATACATAAAGGACAGAAAAAACATTGTCTCAATAGGCAATTACTACGGAGCCCTGGAGGGTTAATTGAGAGAAAAATAAATAAAACGTGGCCACGTTTTACTTTCTCGTTCACACGAGTTAATAAAGCGGGGCCTCGTTTTATTTAAATTGAGGGATTCCTGTCCGTGACTCACAGTATCTGCTGCCCACAGCTGTTTTATAGAAGGAAAACCTCCTTCACTTTATGAAATCTCTGCGGCACCAGTGGCCTGTACTACGAAGCAGGATTTGCTATTTCCACTATTCATTCATGAAGTATGACGCTGCGCTGTCAGCATGCGTCTCCATGTTTGTGGTCAAATGTTGCTAACCCCGTCCCTTTCACATGAACGCGCTCTCAGCCGGACTGGTTGATTTACTGAGTTGATAACCAGCTTCGTAGGACCGCTTAACGACATCGCGTTTGTTAGGGTGAGTTAAGCCGGGTAAATCGAGCATATCCAGGGTCTGTTGAACTGGCTTCGTCGTACAGGGCACTGGAGGCAGTAACGTGTAACTCAGCATAATCTGAGAAGAGCAGCACCAGCTGCAAAGAGCTGTGCCTTTTACTTTTTACTTCACTGCGTTTCCCTTCATTAGAACAGCTGATTAGAGATTTAAGCTGCTACATTTAACCACACACACATACACACATCGAACTACCAGAGTATTCTCCCTCGTTTTATGAAGGAGATGTCCTGTCACCTGGGCGCATGATGTGTGTGTGTGTGTGTGTGTGTGTGTGTGTGTGTGTGTGTGTGTGTGTGTGTGTGTGTGTGTGTGTGTGTGTGTGTGTGTGCTCAGCTCCGATCTGTGCGTGTGTTCGGTGTGTTTGTGTGTGTCCGACACCACCGGCATTTGTTTTCAAATTACCACGAACAGTAATTAACACAAATATGGTTCTCCATAGTTATATGTCATCAATCAATCAATCAATCAATCAATCCATCAATCAATCAATCAATGTTTATTTATATAGCCCAATATCACAAATGTTACATTTGTCTCAGTGGACTTCACAGTTTGTACAGAATATCAGTATGACAATACGACACCCTCTGTCCTTAGACCCTCACACCGTACAAGGAAAAACTTCCAGAGAAAACCCACAGTTTAAAGGGAAAAATGGGAGAAACCTCAGGGAGAGCAACAGAGGAGGGATCCCCCTCCCAGGATGGACAGATGTGCAATATATGCCCTGTATAAATTGAAAAGATAATACATTTGCAACATAGGTAGTCCAAATGTTTGGAAATGCATGTGTGTATAATAGGAAGATGAATCCACGAGGATATCCATCCAGGATTTATGATCCAGGACCACGGCCACGACTCAAGATCCAGGACTCGCGATCCATGACACAGGACCGCAGGATCATCCATGACTCCGGATCCCGGCGTATATAGACACCAAAAAGAAATACATTTGGGGAAACCGGGTTAATCGGAACATGAGAGTACACAGGTATAGACAGAGAGAAGGAAGAGGAAGGAATATGTGTATTCCCAAGTGAAAGAAATGTGTTTAATCTTAATCTCGATGTGCTATAGTCCTGCCGGAGTGCACCGGAACGAACGATACTATCATAAACAACTGCCGAAGGCAGAGGGTCTCGACGGACAAGACCCAGGCGACAGAAGCTGACTTTGGGGACGTGGAACGTCACCTCTCTGGGGGGGAAGGAGTCGGAGCTTGTGCGGTGGAGCGTTACCAGTTTGATCTGATTGGGCTCACCTCTACGCACAGCGTCGGCTCTGGAACCTTACTTCTGGGTAGGGGTTGGACTCTATTCTTCTCCGGAGTTGCTCAAGGTGTGAGGCGCCGGGCGGGTGTGGGGATACTCACAAGTCCCCGGTTGGGTGCTTCGTTGTTGGAGTTTACCCCAGTGGATGAGAGGGTCGCCTCCCAACGCCTGCGGGTTATGGGGGGGAAAACTCTGACTGTTGTGTGTGCTTATGCAGCCAACAGCAGTTCAGAGTATACAGCCTTCTTGGAAACCCTGGAAAGAGTCCTGTATGGGGCTCCTGAAGGGGACTTTTTAATCTTGCTGGGAGACTTCAACGCACATGTGGGCAATGATGGAGACACTTGGAGGGGAGTGATTGGGAGGAACGGCCCCCCTGATCTGAACCGGAGTGGTGGTTTGTTAATGGACTTCTGTGCTAGTCATGGATTGGCTATAACAAACACCATGTTCGAACATAAGGATGCTCATAAGTGTACGTGGTACCAGAGCACCCTAGGCAGAAGGTCCATGATCAACTTTGTTATCGTATCATCGGACCTGAGGCCGTATGTTTAGGACACTCGGGTAAAGAGAGGGGCGGAGTTGTCAACTGATCTCCATCTGGTGGTGAGTTGGGTCGAGTGGCGAGGGAAGCCTCTGGATAGACCTGGTAAGCCCAAACGTGTAGTTCGAGTGAACTGGGAATGTCTGGAGGAGGCCCAAGTTCAGGAGGCCTTCAACTCACACCTCCGGCGGAGCTTTTCGGGCTTTCCTGTGGAGGTTGGGAACATTGAACCAGAGTGGTCGGTGTTCAAAGCCTCTATTGCCGAAGCCGCGGCGGGGAGCTGTGGTCTCAAGGTCCTAGGTGCCTCAAGGGGCGGTAACCCTAAAACCTCCTGGTGGACACCGGTGGTCAGGGAAGCCGTCCGACTGAAGAAGGAGGCCTTCAGGGATTTGTTATCCCGGGGGACTCCCGAGGCAGTTGGAAGGCATCGACAGGCCCGAAGGGCAGCAGCCTCAGCCGTGGCCGAGGCAAAGCAGCGGGTGTGGGAGAAATTAGGAGAAGACATGAAAAAGGACTTTCGGGCGGCACCAAAGTTGTTCTGGAAAACTGTCCGACACCTCAGGAGGGGGAAGGAGGGAACCATCCAAGCTGTGTACAGTACGGATGGGACGTTGTTGACCTCAACTGATGGAGTGTTAGGGCGTTGGAAGGAGCACTTTGAGGAACTCCTGAACCCGACAACTCCGCCCTATGCACAATGCGGATTCCGTCCTGGTCGTGGAACGACGGATCAAATTTTTACTCTCGGAAGGATCCTGGAGGGGGCCTGGGAGTACGCTTATCCAGTCTACATGTGTTTTATAGACTTGGAGAAGGCGTATGACCGGGTTCCCAGGGAGTTACTGTGGGAGGTGCTGCGGGAGTATGGGATGAGGGGGTCTCTACTCAGGGCCATCCAATCTCTGTACTCCCAAAGCGAGAGCTGTGTCCGGGTCCTCGGCAGTAAGTCAGACCCATTTCAGGTGAGGGTTGGCCTCCAACAGGGCTGCGCTTTGTCACCAATCCTGTTTGTAATATACATGGATCGAATTTCGAGGCGTAGTCGTGGGGGAGGGGTTCTGCAGTTCGGTGGACTAAGGATTACACCACTGCTTTTTGCGGATGATGTGGTTCTGATTGCTTCATCGGTCTGCGACCTTCAGCACTCACTGGATCGGTTTCCAACCGAGTGTGAAGCGGCTGGGATAAGGATCAGCACCTCCAAATCTGAGGCCATGGTTCTCAGCAGGAAACCGATGGACTGTCCACTCCAAGTAGGGAATGAGTCCTTACCCCAAGTGAAGGCGTTCAAGTATCTCGGGGTCTTGTTCTCGAGTGAGGGAACAATGGAGTGTGAGATGTGTCGGAGAATCGGAGCAGCGGAAGCGGTACTGCAGTCGCTATACCGCACCGTTGTGACGAAAAGGGACCTGAGCCAGAAGACAAAGCTCTCTGTCTACCGGGCCATTTTCGTTCCTACCCTCACCTATGGTCATGAAGGATGGGTCATGACCGAAAGACCGAGATCTCGGGTACAAGCGGCCGAGATGGGTTTTCTCCGCAGGGTGGCTGGTGTCTCCCTTAGGGATAAGGTGAGAAGTTCGGTCATCCGGGAGGGACTCAGAGTTGAACCGCTCCTCCTTCGCGTCGAAAGGAGCCAGTTGAGGTGGTTCGGGCAGCTAGTTAGGATGCCACCTGGGCGCCTCCCTAGGGAGGTGTTCCAGGCACGTCCAGCTGGGAAGAGACCAAGGGGTAGACCTAGGACAAGGTGGAGGGATTATATCTCTTCGCTGGCCTGGGAGCGCCTTGGGATCCCCCAGTCAGAGCTGGTTGATGTGGCAAGGGAAAATAAAGTTTGGGGCTCTCTGCTGGAACTGCTACCTCCGCGACCCGACCACGGATAAGCGGGAGAAGATGGATGGATGGACTATTCTCTGATTAGAACACTGAGCAAGTGCATTGAGTATATCAATGACTGGATGAGTCAGTACTTTCTCCAACTGACAAAACAAAAAACTGAGATCATTGTTTTTGGAGCAAAGAAGGACCAATTGAAAGTAATCGCAGAGCTTCAGTCGGCAGACTACAAAACAACTAATAAAGCTAGAAATCTAGGTGTAGATGGACTCAGACCTGAATTTCAACAGTCACATTACAACATTTATTAGGGGTGCATACTATCACCTGATTAACATACTGTATCTATTATTAAAAAACTAATGACACAACAGGATTTAGAAAAGCTTGTCCATGCTTTTATCTTCAGTAGACTCGACGACTGCAATAGTGTATTCACAGGGCTGACAAAAAATCCATCAGAAAGCTGCAGCTGATACAGAACGCTGCTGCACGAGTCCTCACTAACAGTAAAAGAGTGGGTCACATCAGTCCAGTTCTCAAGTCTTTACACTGGCTTTAACTCGGCCAATGAATTTATTTTAAAGTATTATTGATAGTTTTTAAATCACAAAATGGTTTAGGACCAAAGTATATTAATATATTAATCAAGGTGTCTCAGGTCTTCTGGGACGGGTCTGCTCTCGGTTTCGAAAGCAAGAACAAAACATGGAGAAGCGGCGTTTAGCTATTATGCCGCGACAAACTGGAACAAACTGCCCGAATCATGCACGTCCCCTGAAACACTGACTATTTTCAAATCGAGACTGAAAACATATATTTTTGCCGCTGCTTTTAATTGATCAGTTCATATTTGTACTGCAGTATGCATTTTATTCATGTATTGTATAACTGTTGTGTTTAATTTATTATCTTTGCTTCTTAAATGCCTGTTGTAAAATACCATTATATAATGTGTTTCTGCTGTATTTATTCTTAAATGTCTTTTATTTTATTTTGTAAATCACTTTGAATTGTTGCGTGCTGAAAGGTGCTATATAAATAAACTTGCCTTGCCTTGCCTTACATTGCAAGCACAAATCTAGATTTCATAATTAATATCTCAATCAACACTTAAACACACACCCATTGCTCAGACCACGCCCATCTATGAACTCAGCCCTCACAGAGTGGAGCACGAGTCCTTAGCCTTAAAATTAGTTAGCATTTTATCACATCTTGACTCTGCCTCAAGTTTTTGGTTAAACATGTTCACAGTTGCAGCACTCTATGTTGCAACTAATTGACATAATCTTGCAATGTTGCATTGCTATCATGGTCACAAAATCTGTCCAGACAAAACAAAAGGAAATATCACGAGCATTCATCCTGCAGGTGTTTAAGATGCTAAAACCCCACAACATGTTAAATATGTGTTGTTGTTTTTTTTTTAATCTAAGTTCTTACCATCAGATAGATATGTAGGCTCCAGAGGAATGACAGTATGGGCCTGGAGAGAGACACACAGAGGCATATGAAAAAAATAATCAATATTGCTATACATGGCTATAACAACTCTGTTTCTGCTTTAGACAGGTCAATAAAGTATTCAACGCTGGGGAAACAGTGAATGTCGAGACACACACACACACACACACACACACACACATACACACACACACACACACACACACACACACACACACGCACACACACACACACCTTATCAATCAATGCCATTGACCAAACTCTCAGAGTAAATATTGTTTAACTGAACAACTGGGTAATTGCTCACATAAGAAAACACAAATGGATGAACAAATGGGTGATGATTTATACATGTGTCATTTATAAGATCTTTGTGGACACTCGGTCACTGCTTTGATAGCATATTCTTTATTCAGATTTTTAAATAATTTTGATGAAATTCGATTTATTCCATTTTTTGAATCACTGTGTTTATGTTAGTTTGGTATCTAACATCATCCCATTCATTTTTTATAGATTTAATGTATTCGAGAGGACACAGATGGAGGCCTGTTGGGCTAAGTTAGGTATTAGTAATCATATCTCTCATAAACACATGTTTGTATAGTCTGAAGGAATACTAATAGAAGGCAACAGATGGGTGAGGTGGTATGGTGAAGAGTGTGTGTGGTTGTATGTGTGAGTGAGTGTGTGGTACTTAGAAATGTGTACAGTAACATTTCTTTAACTTGAGTCTGTTTAGTAGTTTCACCTGATAGGTGTGCAGAGAAATAGGGGCATTTTAAAGTAAATACTTATAGGCTCTAAAGTTTGGCATCATCTGCTTTGTAATACAAATCAATACTGTCATTATGGATACCCTAAGCACCATGGGTCTGTGTAGTGGACCCAGGACAGAACCTCGGGGTACTTCATATGGAATGGCTGTTTTAGGATGGGAGGGTTTGATATGGGGGATAATACTTTTAGATAGTTCCAAGGAGAAAACCTGACACACTGACCAATTATCCAACCTACCAAGTTAATGTTAGGATAGAAGGAAGTGCAAGGGTACAGTAAAACAGGAATAGAAAGTAATTGTTCTATACATTTCATTCTGAGATCGTATACACGTAAACAGTACACCAGAGTTAAATATTTCTGTCATGACACACACACACACACACACACACACACACACACACACACACACACACACACACACACACACACACACACACACACACACACACACACACACACACACACACACACACACACACACACACACACACACACACACACACACACACACACACACACACACACACCATCCTTACCATTTCCCAGGCTGCATGGTCATGTTTGAAGAGCGAGTGTGTGAGCTCCACTGATACTCTCTTCCTGTAGTCTGAACTCTTGTCCTCCGATATACGGAAGAGCACTGCTGCAGCATATGTGGCTGCAGGGAGAAGGAGTCATTTATGAACAGATTATATGAGAGAAGGCAAACACTCATTTATTCTCTCTGACACCCCAAAGCATTTTGAAGCACACACTTCCCATCCAAAACATGAATTGCTTTTAGACTCATGGAAAAAAAGGAACACATTCAATTATTTGGCTCGCTATTTGCGCAGCCTGTAGGTCAGGCAAAATAACTCACCAATGTTTGGCACAAAGTTGGGGGTAAAGTATGATGTCCCCTTTTCAATCAAGTGCTAGAACTTGTCACGATCTGTCTGTGTTGTGTTTTGTCATGTCTAGATCTGTCTTTGGTTTCCTGTTTTATTTTTGAAAAGTGTTCATCCCCCGTATTGCCTGTTGCTTCCTGTCTCTGTGTTCCCTCCTACCTGATTACCTGATTCTGTTCACCTTGTGCTCCTGTGTTTTCTCCCCCCTCCTCACCTGTGTCTTGTTTGTGTGATTACTTGTGTGCATTTAAATTCTGGTTTTTCTGTCTGTCGTTGTGAGATTATTGTTTGTTGTTGACTGTGTTCATGGGGGAGAGCTCTGTATGTTCACTTGTAGCCTTGAAATAAAGGTATTTTCTGTTTAATCTGCATTTAGGTCCTGCCTGCTTCACTCATCTCGACAGAATAATCTAACCTACAATGGACCCAGCAGACAGCCTGTACGAGGTGACGTACAATTTAATGTGCTTAAAGAATGACTGCCTCCAGTATTTAAGCGAGGCAGTCTATCATCTTTATGGCACGCCAATAAGTAACCTTGAGGCCCTGGTCAAGGGAGTTAATACCCGAATGGGTGGGGGACTTTTTCGGTAGCTTTGAGGCTTTGGTTCCGGCCCCAGCAGCCATGGTCCCTCCTCTAGTTCCATCTCAAGTCCCATCTCTAGTCCCTTCTCTAGTCCCTTCCCAAGTCCCTTCTCTAGTCCCTTCTCTAGTCCCCTCTGAAGTCCCCTCTGAAGTCCCCTCTCTAGTCCCATCTCAAGTCCCTTCTCCAGTCCCTACTCAAGTCCCTTCTCTAGTCCCTTCTCTAATCCCCTCTCTAGTTCCTACTCAAGTCCCTTCTCTAATCCCCTCTCAAGTCCCCTCTCAAATCCCTTCTGAAATCCCTTCTCATTTCCTTCCTCTAGTCCCTTCTCAAGTCCCAACTCATGTCCCAACTCCATGCTTTGTTCCGTTGGGGGTCCAGCCAACATCTGTTTTGTCTGGGGTCCTGCCAACTCCATGTCCTGTGCCGTTGGGGGTCCAGCCGACTACTGTTCTGCCGGGGGTCCTGCCAACCCAATATCCTGGTCCGTTGGAGGTTCCGCTGGGGGTCCTGCCAACTCTGTGTCCTGTTCTGTTGGGGTTCCCGCCATCACCTGTCTCGCCGGGGGTCCTGCCAACTCCTTGTCCTGTTTCGTTGGGGGTTCCGCTGAAGGTCCTGCCAACTCCGTGTCCTGTCCTGTTGGGGGTCCTGCCGACTACTGTTCTGCCGAGGGTCCTGCCAACCCCATGTCCTGTTCCATTGAGGGTTAAGCCGACACCTGTTTTGTCGGGGGTCCTGCCAACCCCATGTCCTGGTCCGTTGGGGATTCCGCTGGGGGTCCTGTTAACTCTGTGTCCTGTTCCGTTGGGGGTCCCGCCGTCACCTGTATCGCGGGGGGTCCTGCCAACTCCTTGTCCTGTTTAGTTGGGGGTTCCGCTGGGAGTCCTGCCAACTCCGTGCCTTGACCTGTTGGGGGTCCCGCCGACACCTGTCACGCCGGGGGTCCCGCCAACACCTGTTCTGTCGGAGGTCCAGCCAGCTCCGAATCCTGTTCAGTCAGAGGTCCCGCTGCCACCAGATCCTGACCCGCCAGGGGTCCCGCCTACACCATGTCCAGTTATGTTGGGGGTCCTGCTGATGCCTCTTCCGCAGACACCGTGTCCTGTTCCGTTGGCGGTTCCGTCGACACCAGCCCTTGTTCCGTCTGGGGTCCAGTCAACACCAGCCCTTGCCCCATCCGGGATCCCACTGATACCAGCCCATGTTCTGTCCAAGGTCTCGTCTGTGCCTTTCCCATCGTGGATTCCGTCTGCACCTGTCCCGGCTGCTCCGGTTCCTGTCCGGCCGACACCGGTTCCTGTCCCGCCAACACCGGTTCCTGTCCTGCCATCCCCAGCTTCCAGTGCTCCCGATTCCTGTGCTCCTGCACCGTCAATCCAGCTGACCCCGAAGGGGCCCCATCGCGGCCTACGCCATGTTCCTGCCCGTCCTCCGGAGCTGTCCCGGCGCTGTCCCAGCGCTGCCTTTCTGCCCGTCCTCAGGAGCTGTCCCGGCGCTGCCTTGCTGCCCCTCCTCCGGAGCTGTCCCGGTGCTGCCTTGCTGCCCGTCCTCCGGAGCTCTCCCAGCACTGCCTTCCTAACCGCCCTCCGGAGCTGTCCTGCCTCCGTCCTGCCCTAATTATTCAGTTTGGTGTCTAAAACTAAAAGATCTACGGTCTAAGCTATCACGATTGAAAGGCCTGTAGAAAAAATAAAACAAAACTTGACGTTTGTATATGTTTCATGTAATAACTTAAAGGCGGGGTATGTAATTTATTTCAGAATAACTTTTTGTTATCTTCCATGGAATGCTCTTAACATCCTGATAGCAATGAATATATTAAATGCTTTGACAATAAATACATAAAAAAATTTCCTCTGTGGAAACCGTAGTACTGTAAAAAGCACGACCAATCATTTTAGCCGGCCCGGCTAAAATAACTGGATGGCCACCTGCCTGTCAGCCTTCCATCTGTGCACAAACTTATCTCGTGCCCTCATTGTTCATGTACGCGTTTGTGTGTGTTGGAGGAGGGGCTCTGCAAGGAAGTGGCAGATTTTTCAATTATTTTCAAATTCTAGCGCACTCGAGCTGGTTTCTCCAAAATTACACACCCCACCTTTAAGGAAGGTTACAGCTTGTTACTTCACACAGATCTGCGGCAGTTTTTTCTCTGCCTGAAGAACACTTTTCCAGGAGTTTATAGTTTTTCGAGGCTTCTATGGGAGACGAACTGAGCTGGTTCCAATGCAACAACTAAAATGTAAAAGACTAATCCCATCAACTAAAGTTATATCAGATCACAGTAAGTAGGTGGTAGGTAGTAACAGATGTTTCCATAGACAGCAATAACTGCATGTATCGGGCAATATCTAGTGGTTGAGGTGGGTAAAATGCGTACCGATTCCCTCGTTGTTGGAGTGCAACAGCTCCATGAGCGGGGCTGATGCTCCCTCTGAGTCGATCAGCTCTGCAGACTGTTTGTCCAGAGCCAACTCACACAGGACGCCCGCTGACACCCGCTTCACGTTCTCCACATATGAGTACAGCAGCTGGACACACACACACACACACACACACACACACACACACACACACACACACACACACACACACACACACACACACACACACACACACACACACACACACACACACACACACACACACACACACACACACACACACCCCCACACACACACACACACACACACGTTCAAAGCATTTTGTTTCTGTGACAAATATTTTGTCCCAATAGACCTCCTCTTCATTTTCAGAATTACAGTTGTCATTTTAAGCTGTGTTGACCTTGCAAAATTCCTTGCTGGATGCAGACAACAACAGTCCAGTAATTCTATTCAAATGAAGTTCGTAAAATGTTGGCAAAATTATTATTATTGCTCAAACATTTATCATCTTCTTTATCAACTGTGCATAGTTTTTTAATTTTTGCAAATGTTTACATATCACGGTTAGAAAACTAATGTACGAGGAACTTTTATCAATCAACCTTTTCAGACCTGCAATGGGCAAAATATATTCAAGCAAGAAGTATATTTTCCACCAATGAGAGCAACATTTCCCCTCCTCCAAGTATCCACTGATTTCTTCATGTCACAGCATGCATGTGAGCGTACCTGTACAAACAGGGGTATGGTCTGCATGTTTGCAATCTCTCCTCTGTTAATTGGGTCTCTGGCCAGAATATGTAGTGCTCCAACACAGCCCTCAACTATTTCCTCCATACGAACTCCATCCTGAGAGACGGAGAAAAAGACAAAGAAATGTCAAAAAATATAAAATTCAAGAAAACTTGCATAAGCAAAAACCTGGGGGAAGGGTCGTCTGTAACTGTGCCTGTTATATGTGTGAACATGTGTGCCAGCGACAAACAAGCAGCACTATGCACAGAGTGAGAATGAAACAGAGTTAAGTCCAAGCACCCAGTAAGTGCGCTGGCCATTGACATTGATCTTTTGGAATGGCCCTGGTGGCCAAACGGTGGTACTACAGCTTCCATTATGTCCTTTTGGCCCAAAAATACTTTTCCCTTTTAGCTAAATAAACTACCCAGCATGAACACTTCCAGCCCATAGACTCTATATAAATGGACTTAGGGTACGTGACGTCACCCATAGGATTCTGCAGAGTTGCCGAGAAGCCCTTATGGTACGTCCACACAGCAGCTTTGAAAAAATCTTGAAAATCTTGGAGCTGGGCGTGTCTGAGAGCTTGAGGATTTTTGCGAGCAACGCGACATACAACCAATCACATGAATATCCCGCCCCCGACATACAAAGCAAAAAACCCAGGTTCTTCTCCACTTAGAATATGTGCAGAAAGTAGTATGACATTGTGTGCATTAATGTGATGCATTATAGTCTATGATGTGGCAGAGGTAAAGTGTGAGGGAGGCAGAAAGTTTGATAGTGTATTTCTGGTATATTCATTTTAATGATATAAAATGTATGTTAAACTTGTGATTCCTGCCTTGAGTTACTTCTGCCTTGCAGATACCAAGAAGAGGCCCTTTGAGTTAATTATCAATAGTCCTTGCAATTAACAGGGGAATTCCCAGAGACATTTTCCTCAGATAATACAGTTAAATTCTTGTTAGTTAATGATGCACATCCTGCAGGCCTTGATAATTGGGTCACACAGTAAACGAGACAAAGGTCCTTTTGAGCTTATCAATAAAATATATTCATTCCTAGTAAGTTGACTTCAAGGTGAAAGGAAGTTCACAGAAGCCCTTAGGCTACAAGAACGATTAACTTCTGTTAAGGGTGAAAATGTGTTAGCGTGAAAGACGTTTAGGGAAGAAGTCTGTCTATTGCAGTAAATATATGTGATTATTGCTGAACCATATATGTGTTGGTGTTTTATTTGATTTCTCTGTTTATTCTTTCATGTGTGGGTACTAAATTGCTACAAACAGTGTGGAGAAATTAGCTTAAACATGTTTTATTACTCTGTATGAAGAGAGAGCAGTTCTGCATGGCAGGGGGAGGAGACATTCTCCATTAGATACAGCATATGAAAATATCAGAGAAGTCTATATATCTTGAAATATATGTGTGTGTTTGATTACTTTGTATCAATAATAGCAATATGTGTAACAAGAAGCTGGAAATAGGAGAAGTGAACTCGCCAATAAAAAATAGCTAGGGAGGAGCAAGCGACAAAACTCCTCCCCACCTGTGTATAAATGTTGTGATGATTTTGAGGCTTGGCGCTGTTGTTCCCACTGGCCGTTCGTGAGAGGTGTCTCACGCGGTGGTAGAACTTTGGCCCGGAATACTCTGCATTTTGAAGCTGCTGTTGCAGAGTACTTCATGATTAGGTGATTAGGTGATGTATTGTATCTTTTACCATTAAAATATTATTGTTTAACCCTTATCCTGGTTGCTTTGAATTCTTCCTCTGTTAATCTGACCCATTCATAAAGGAACGCGAGGAGCAGAGGTTCTGCCCCAACAAGTGTCAGCGGGAAGTGCTATGATGAACATGTATGAGATGAATGTCTATGGTGCTATTTTATGCTACATTCCATGCTGGCTAAAGATACTGTCTATGCTTGCTTGCAATGTTTAAACGAAGTAAACTGGATATAAAATCCCCAAACAGGCGAAAACCTACCAGTTTCACCCACTGTCTCTGCCACCTCCCTCCATGCCTGGTTCCTCCGGTTTGTATCCCGGTAAATAATTCTGGTCGTAAAGAACCGGGTGATTTGCTACAGTAATTCCTCGTTTGGAATATGAGGAAATGAACTGCGGTCTGGCTCTCCCAGCTTGCACGCGGTTTGATTGGCTAGCGTTTGTACTGCAGATTTGCATAAACGGGATTTGATTGGCTGACGCTTCCAGCTCAGCTTCAAAAGTTGAACATTGCTCAACTTTTGAATCCTGAAAATCCTGAAAATCCTGAAAATCTTTGCTTTGCTTCCCCACAATGCAGTTCTGTGAAAAGCGAGGCAAAGTGACGTCACTCCCATTCAAAGTCAATGGGCAGAGAAGCGTTGGAAGCGTTGGAAGATTTTTTTAAAGCTGCTGTGTGGCTGTACCGTTAGTAGGCGGAGTCGGCCACTAACGGCTCGACAGTGACGTCAGAGTTCAACTCCCGCTTTCTCCAGCCTGCTCCAAATAAGGGCAAAGAGGCGGAGCCGAGGCAGGACCTGCTGCTACCGAGCTGAAAGTTCCAGAGCTCGCTGAAGCTACCAAGCTAAGCTAACATGCTCCCCATCTGCACACTGACATGGCATTTTACGTTTCTAAGGTAAGCGGACATGAAACTATTCATCCATCCATCCATCTTCTCCCGCTTATCCATGGTCGGGTCACGGAAGTAGCAGTTCCAGCAGAGAGCCCCAAACTTTCTTTTCCCTGGCCACATCAACCAGCTCTGACTGGGGGATCCCAAGGCGCTCCCAGGCCAGCGAAGAGATATAATCCCTCCACCTGGTCCTAGGTTTACCCCTTGGTCTCTTCCCAGCTGGACGTGCCTGGAACACCTCCCTAGGGAGGCGCCCAGGTGGCATCCTAACTAGGTGCCCGAACCACCTCAACTGGCTCCTTTCGACGCGAAGGAGGAGCGGTTCAACTCCGAGTCCCTCCCGGATGACCGAACTTCTCACCTTATCCCTAAGGGAGACACCAACCACCCTGCGGAGAAAACCCATCTCGGCCGCTTGTACCCGCGATCTTGTTCTTTCGGTCATGACCCATCCTTCATGACCATAGGTGAGGGTAGGAACGAAAATGGCGCGGTAGACAGAGAGCTTTGCCTTCTGGCTCAGCTCCCTTTTCGTCACAACGGTGCGGTAAAGCGACTGCAGTACCGCTCCCGCTGCTCCGATTCTCCGACCCATCTCACGCTCCATTGTTCCCTCATTCGAGAACAAGACCCCGAGATACTTGAACTCCTTCACTTGGGGTAAGGACTCATTCCCTACTTGGAGTGGACAGTCCATCGGTTTCCGGCTGAGAACCATGGCCTCAGATTTGGAGGTGCTGATCCTCATCCCAGCCGCTTCACACTCGGTTGCAAACCGATCCAGTGAGTGCTGGAGGTCGCAGACCGATGAAGCCATGAGAACCACATCATCTGCAAAAAGCAGTGGTGCAATCCTTAGTCCACCGAACTGCAGACCCCCCCCTCCCACGACTACGCCTCGAAATCCGATCCATGTATATTACAAACAGGATTGGTGACAAAGCGCAGCCTTGGCGGAGGCCAACCCTCACCTGAAATGTGTACGACTTACTGCAGAGGACCCGGACACAGCTCTCGCTTTGGGAGTACAGAGATTGGATGGCCCTGAGTAGAGACCCCCTCACCTCATACTCCCGCAGCACCTCCCACAGTGACTCCCTTGGAACCCGGTCATACGCCTTCTCCAAGTCTACAGAACACATGTATACTGGATGAGCGTACTCCCAGGCCCCCTCCAGGATCCTTGCGAGTGTAAAAAGCTGATCCGTCGTTCCACGACCAGGGCTGAATCCGCATTGTTCCTCCTCAACTGAAGTTCGACAATCTACCTGACCCTCCTTTCGAGTACCTTAGATTAAACTTTCCCGGGGAGGCTGAGTAGTCTGATGCCTCTGTAATTGGCACACACCCTCTGATCCCCCTTATTAAAAAGGGGAACCACCACCCCGGTCTGCCACTCCTTCGGTACTGTTTCCGACTTCCACGCAACGTTGATGAGACGTGTCAACCATGACAGTCCCTCAACACCCAGAACCTTCAGCATTTCTGGGCGGATCTCATCCACATACCGGGACTTTGCCACTGTGAAGTTGTTTGACGACTTCAGTGACCTCAGCTCTGCCTCTAACATAGAGGGTGAGGTTGTCGGGTTCAGGAGTTCCTCAAGGTGCTCCTTCCAATGTCCTAACCCTCCATCAGTTGAGGTCAACAACGTCCCATCCTTACTGTACACAGCTTGGATGGTTCCCTGCTTCCCCCTCCTTAGGTGTCGGACACTTTTCCAGAACAACTTTGGTGCCGCCCGAAAGTCCTTTTCCATGTCTTCTCCGAACATCTCCCACACCCGCTGCTTTGCCTCGGCCACGGCTGAGGCTGCTGCCCTTCGGGCCTGTCGGTACCTTGCAACTGCCTCGGGAGTCACCCGGGATAACAAATCCATGAAGGCCTCCTTCTTCAGTTGGACGGCTTCTCTGACCACCGGTGTCCACCAGGTGGTTCGAGGGTTACCGCGCCTTGAGGCACCTAGGACCTTGAGACCACAGCTCCCCGCCGCGGCTTCGGCAATAGAGGCTTTGAACACCGACCACTCTGGTTCAATATCCCCAACCTCCACAGGAATGCCCGAAAAGCTCCGCCGGAGGTGTGAGTTGAAGGCCTCCTGAACTTGGGCCTCCTCCAGACGTTCCCAGTTCACCCGAACTACACGTTTGGGCTTACCAGGTCTATCCAGAGGCTTCCCCCGCCACTCGACCCAACTCACCACCAGATGGTGATCAGTTGACAACTCCGCCCCGAGTGTCCAAAACATATAGGGCCTCAGGTCCGATGATACGATAAAGAAATCGATCATGGACCTTCTGCATAAGGTGCTCTGGTACCACGTACACTTATGAGCATCCTTATGTTCGAACATGGTGTTTGTTATGGCCAATCCATGACTAGCACAGAAGTCCAGTAACAAACCACCACTCCGAAACTATTCAGCAAAACTATAAATAATAATATAAGTTATTGAGTTTTTAGTATAATACTTCAGAATCTTAAAATCCCTTAACGTTTGTATGTAATTGTGCTAAATTCGACACTGGAATCAAGCAAATATTAATATGTTTGCATGACATTAGTTATTTATATTTTTATATCACTTAATTATACGTTTAATACATTTAAGTCAAGCTAAGGTACATGTGATGGTAGCTAGTTAGTGCTCTTACCTGTGAGGCCTCCTCCAAACAGCATAATAACCAGACTGTATCATTAAAACTAAGTACCAGTTCTAGATCCTTGACTTTAGACAAACAATTCAAAAGACAACATGTATTTAAAGACCAATCTTTATTTGACTGTGCCTATTAACCTGATATATTAGTTATACAGTATTATTATTGACAATCTAAAAAAAACAGAGCAACTCAACAGTCAACTTTATGTTTCTTATTGTCTAAAGCATTTGTTATTTTAATTTTCACCCTCTCATATTCAGTGTGGACGGATTGAGACAGCGTGGTGTCCAGAAAGCTGCAGAGACTTCAGGGAGAAACCTCTGTGTGATGGACGTCCTGTCTGTTGGTTTGGAGAGGACTGAGGGTCTTTCCTCTGCGAGGGGGACCAGGCCTGATGGAGGAGCCCATGCTGGGCAAAGCTGATACCAACTGCACAGGCCTAGTCTGTCACTTTATTTGACTAAATGTGTTTACTAATACATGTAATAAGTTTACACCTTCTGTCCATATGTGCGTTTAATTTAAAACATTTGATTAACTTTTGGTTCACATTTAAATAAATTGTATTTGCACTCCTTTTGTCCATTATTCTTACTGAAAATGTTAGATTACGCATTCACATATGAGTGAAGATTGGCCCTATTTATTTGTGACGTTGCAAACTCTGCGGTACAAGGCACAAGGGATGTGAAGCTCATAAAGCGAGGCAAGTAGAAATAATCAGCTGATGGAGTGTAGATGTGGAAATAGGTGCATTCGATAAGCTGACTGTTTTTACAATAAAAGTAGTTTCTTAGTGTACTGGTCTTAAAATCTCATAACATCAGCTTTTAATGTTCCTCTTGGATGTTCTTCTTGACCCTCAGAGAAGGAGAAAATGTTGTGTCTTTCAGGCATGTCCTTTCCTAACAAATATTACAGGAAACATAAAACATATTATTGCAGAACAAGTGTGTTATTTATGAAAGCGGTGTGTTTGTGTGTTTAGGGGCTGTAGATATAATTATTTTTCTAATTGTAATGTTTTTTTTTTATTTCAACAGTGAGCTACAAAGACAATCAGATTATGAATGAACAGTATGAAGTTCATCAACATTGAAATATATGTTATCAAAATAATATTTAACTGTTATTAAAACGTAGTGCAACTGCAGAAGCTTGCTCTGTTGTCTCACTGAAAGAATAACTTTTACCACGTTTTTTACAGACAATATTGAGAGATAAATAGTAGCAGTTCTCACTATGTGTTAAATATCTTTGCCTTCAATACTTTAAATTAGAAAGCTGACAAAATCACATTGCTTGTTAACATCTAAATGTAACTTTTTGCATTGAAAAAACCCTCAACTTCACTGATGTGTAGGTGATCTACTATTGTTTAATGGAATGTATATCAGTGTATTAAAGTCATTACTTCATTTATTTAAATCAATATCTTTCTTGATTCTTTGTAGAGTATGAAAAAAAGAGTCTTTGCACCTGAGCTGAAGTTCACTGCTGTGAGGAGTCCAGTTCTGTCTCTCACTCTCTGGTCCAGCCTGTATGCATCACCTGGACACCTTAAACAAACATATATATATATGTAAAGTACCATGTGTACAAACAATATAACTGATTATCTTCTGTTGAACATGTTGGATTGTGTATTGTCCGAGTCAGGGTCCTTTTTATTCTACTGTAACTTTGGAAGTTTTGTTCCCAATGCTTACTGTTTATTTGATACCAATTTGGTAATGCAATTAATAAAAACAACAAGGTTTGGGTTTGTTCTTCAGATGACTGTGATGTTAACGTGTAAATTCAATAATGAACTCCAGCTCAACCAACCATATTGTAATATCTAAGCAATCATCTTGACATATGACATTAATAATTGTAATATACACACATCTTATTGTGAGATTGATTTCACATACACTACTTCGACATTAGCTGGTCTACATACTTGAGCATAGCCAATTTAAATTAACCTTAGCGATGCATAAAGTTCCTACCTACATAATAATCATCTCTCTAAGTTACAAGGATGACCTTATTTTATCAACCTCAAACAGAAGCCATTTGTTGTACAGTATTATCCCACTTAACGCTTAACACTTGTCTATTTCGTCTTAACCTTTATAAATAAAGTCTATGATTTTAACTTGGAGGCTACTATTAGCATCGTTAGCACCAATGTAGCTACCACTCGCTTACACGCTAACCCAAGCCTTAACATTAATTACGTAGCTGATTAAAATCATTAACACATAAATAAGTACTCAAATGTCACTTACGGCAAAACCGCATTCATGCACCGTCTGTTCCAACCGCAGAGCGAGTCACAATAGTCCGATATATAAGCATGAAGAACAAAGAAACACGGCCGGGGGCAAGTTGTGTTCCCTGGATGAGCTGAAAAGGCAGAGTGCCTGTAGCTTCACGGAGCAGCTAGCAGAGAGACAAGAAGCTAACAGCAGCAGTCACATCACAGAGCCGTCACTCAATGTGACCACGCCCTAATTTATGCAAAAACTTTAAGACCTAATATAAATAAAAGGGTTGTGTTAGAAAACAATTCACTCACAGATCCATAATCATGAAGGTGGAATCTAACTATATTCATAATAATATGTATTGCATCCATGGGTAGAAACATGTTTTTTTCTGCTGTAAAGTTGGGTATTTTAACATGGGGGTCTATGGAAATTGCTCCTTTCTGCAGTCAGTCCCTATCGGCCAATATATGAACTGCAGTGTGTGCCACTTCCGTATTGGCTTCCCGGCTCTTCCACAGAGTTTTCTGCTTGTTCCTGCCCTTATTTAAATCATCGGGGTCTTAAGGTTTTAAAATGCCCTGAAAGCTGAATCCAGAGTTATTATTTCTCTCAATTCATTTGAATGAGCCAAAAGCTGGAGATCGGAGGCGGGCTTGATGAAAACTCAACTGCCAAGCTCTAAAAGCTAAATGCCCTGGATGATCCGGGTATTTTCTGAATCTGTAGTCACTCCATTTTGTCTTCATCCTCCACTCTGCCACTCTCATAGGAATTAACTGAGCTCCACCTCCAACGCTGTATCACTATCCAGTGTTCTTTATAAATCCATGGTAGAATCACTTCTCCCATGTGTTTATGCAGTAAAAAAAACTATTAAGAGCAGACATAATCTTTGGGGATTCCTTCTGGTGAAACATCTTGGTGTTTGTGACCTGACCCCCTGTCACCTCAAAAACACAAGCATGGCGATCATTTTTTTGGTGTAAAATCCTTTGATGACTTTTATGAAATGTGAACTTTACTTAAGACAGTGACAAGAATGATTAATTCCAGCATGAAGATGTGTTTAGGATCTGTGTGTACCCATTAGTACCTGGTATGTCTGCTGGGCGGAGGAGGCGTGTCTCTGTGTGTCTTGGTGAGCCTTCAGCAGCAGGTTGACCAATCGTGGAATAGCACCTGCCTCCCTTAGAGATGCCTGATTGGCCGGGCACAGGGCCAGGTTCCGGATCAGACCAACAGTTGCCTGAGGGGAGAAACAGATCAAAACCTTTCTCAACAGGACACTCTTAGCTGTATTTGGGTCAGTTTTGCCTTCCAATGGCAGTAGCAGTTACAGTGTTTGAAACTTCAGCAAACTTCACGCAATGCACTCATGTTTGCCAAACAGATAGGAAAGAGATCCAACAGCTTTTCTGTGGACGGGGCTCTCGCTTACTGCTGAGGAGAAATCTGTGCGACTCCCAGCCTCTGAACAGCCACAGAAACTCAGATTATGTAGCATTAGTGAAAAACAGTGTTTACTGAAGTTCTCCAAAAATCTAAACATAGTACAAATGCAAGAAAGGAGGAAATATTTATGTGAAAGTTTCGAGCTAAGTTTCTGGTCCACGACCTTGTTTTTAGATTCAAACATTCCCCTGCATTCATTACCAACAACAGCATATCTAATGAACACACATCCAGACCGCCACCAGCAGTGGCAGTGGTAGTGTCACCTAAAATTGTTCCATTTCTAAACCTCAGAATCCTTGTACAGTCTTATTGTGCGTTCACGCTGGACGTGAAGCAAAGATTTGCATCACATCACTCAAACTACAGATGTAGCAATCTCGAATGTACTCCACCCTACGGATTCCAGCCAAAAACCCAGCGGATCCCAGAGGCTGGAAATGTAGAGCCCTCCCACTATTTCCTGAGAGGGCGTTGCCAGATTTTCAATTTCAGGATTTAACTATGAGATGGCGCTTCATTCACAAATACACAAAGACATGGGTGAACTTTGGTCTTCAGTTTGTTTCCTGGACTTTCAGTACTTCAGCAATGTTTGCAGCTCTGCAGTTGTGTTTGCTGAAGAGCATTGAATCACTTATTTGTTATGGTTTTCACAGGCTACTATAACGAAAAAACATCAATATTTTAGATCAAATAAAGTATATCTAATCTCATCATCTTAATTGTAATTCAATAATATATAGTCTTCATATATTAAATAATCATAATAATAAGGTAAATGTGTACACTTCTTTATTTGTTATGCTCATACTTTTACCTTTACAATAGTTTGCTTTGATATGCAGTATATTTTTTGTAATATTGTTATGGTGTTTTTACACAGTACAGTAGATCAAAGTAAATCAACTTATACATTAAGATAAGATAAGATGGATCTTTATTAATCCCCGTGGGGAAATTCAGTAGTTCAAACAGCAACAGGTTGAGAGTGAAAAACAGGATGGCACAGATTCACACAGATTCATCAAATAAAAAATGAGATCAGCGATTAAAATAATAATAATGAGAAACTATTAAATAAGAAATGAATCAAATTAAAATGTAATTATCATATCATATATTATAATGTATTGTATTATTAAGTAATATCATAAATTAACCCCATTATAGCAGATGCCACATTGAATGGATGGAATGGAAATATTTGTATCTAGGTAAATAATCCGAATATTTCTTCCACCTCTGATTTTAACCTGTCACTGTTTTTAAAACTTTAATTGATATTTCCAGAGACCCTTTCAGACCGGCAATGCTGCCCTGCATGTGTTGATCACCTTAAGGGGGACTGTCGAGCCCACAGTATTTCATTTGTATTAAAGCCAGACCATGTTTAAATATAACTGTCTGATTTTGTCATTGCACAACATTTGTGAATAAACTCAATTTGTGATTGTTATGGCAATAATATTACAAACATTTTCACAGCCTCAGCTTGCAATGTTTTAATTGTTTTATACCATTTATCAAGATCTATACCGGCAATGCTGGAGAAGAGGGGGGATGTGAGAGTTTTGTCACATTCCGTGGATAGGAGTATTCAAAAGGATTTTCGAGAAGAGAAGATTAGAAGATAATATTATTTACACTAATACTACAGTAAACTATTAACAATAGTATAATATTATAGTATATATTCTTCCTCCATTCAAAATAAACCTATTTTTAGTGAATTACTGAGTTAATAAATGCAAGTTAATAAAGTTTTAATGAAGTTGACTACAGCATATTCATATTTGTAAGTGCTTTCATGTCAATTTGGCGAAAATAAACATATATGATCGTGAAGATGATGATTCAATTATGATTCCAAATCGGTAGTGAGAGCCATGCTGCATTTCCTCCCGTCGGATACAAAAACAAACCTGGTTAAAATCGTCTGTCACTGACACTGTTATTCACATTGATGGATATATGTATTCAGAGCGGGTCATAAAGGCAGAGCTGGTGGTGTTGCAATATACACTGCTGAGAAACTACAGTGCTCAGTCCTTCACTCAATTTCAATTCCAAGGCAATTTGAGTTGCTAGCGGTCCAAATAACTATAGCAAATGCTCCTCTCACTGTTATTGGCTGTTATAGGCCTCCATCGACCATCATGGATGCAACTACTAGCCTTACTGAATTGTTGTCTACGTTTTCTTCTGAAATCATATTATTGAGTGATTTAAATTGGGACTGGCAGAGTGATACATCTTCACAGTTTAAGCAGGCTTGTGATTCTTTGAACTTAACTCAGCTTATTGATAGTCCCACTAGAATAAACCCTGCCAAACCCAATAACGATACCTTTATATATGTCATTCTAACAAATGCAGCTCATAAGTACGTGTCTGTTGGTGTTTTTCCTAATGATATCAGCGACCATTGCACTATTGCTTGCGTTAGAAGCACTAAGTTGCCCAAAGCCAAGGGCCTAATCGTGCTCAGGCGCTGATTCAAACACTTCTCTGAGCAGGCTTTCCTACACGATCTGGCGGAGGTTAAATGGCACTTCATAGCGTAAATTCCATCTGTTGGTGTCGCTGTCCAATTTTTTATTGATCACTTTTTATCGATTATTAATAGACATGCCCCCCTTAGAAAATTCAGAGCTAAGAATAGGAACACTCCATGGTTTACTAGAGAACTATCTGATCTAATTTATGATCAAAATAAGCAATGGTCCTTGGCTAGAAAGTCTAACACTAGTGATGACTGGCTTCTTTTTCGTGTCCTCAGAAATAACTACTTACTACTTACTTAATTACTATCTGAGCTTAACCACCGATTGTTTTAATGACCATTCTAATTTCTGGAAAAACAATGAAATCACTTCAGAACCACAAGGTTTCTAGTTTCCCACAAAAGCTGAAGGTCATTGATTATTTTATTTCAGATTCAGATGGTATGTCTAATGCTTTCAATGCTCACTTAAAAAAAAGGCTGGTCACATTTTTGATGAGCAAAGACATGACTCTCTAAATGGTCATACTCACAGCCCTAGTCAAGAGATGAACTCCCCTGTTTTTGATTTAGCTTATTTCTCGGTCTCTGAAGTCTTACATGGTTTGCACTCAATTGATCCTAAACAGTCTGCCGGGCCTGACGGTCTCGACCTGTTCTTTTTTTTTAAATTGTAGCTCCCATTATAGTTCAACCAGTAACTGATATTCGTAACCTCTCCCTGTCCACTCACACACTGCCAGATGTGTGGAAGCAAGCTCTGGTATCGCCCCTCTTGAAAGCTGGTGATCCCATGGAGTTCTACTCAGCTAAAACTTTTTTTTAAATTCACACGACATCCTTAGCCCTATGCAATCTGGATTCAGATCAAAGCACAGTACTGTGACTGCCAGTCTGAAAGTCTTAGACAAGATTAAAGCTGCTTTGGGTAAAAGATCAGTTTGTGTTGCATTGTTTATTGACCTAGCCAAAGCATTTGACACTGTAGATCACCACATTCTATCTAATGTTATGCTGGTGTCTCGTTTCGGTCATAATGCCATTTGCTGGTTTCAGAGAACAACACATTTGTTCAATACCATTGAGGTTACTCAAGTGCAAACATCAAAATTACAAAGAGGATTCTACTTACATTGGTAAATCAAAAGACACATGGCGAACAACTACCAAACACTCAATCCTGGTGTGGGTGTTTGAGGACAAAGAGGAGGAAGTCCTCATCCAGGCCTCTATTTATAGCCTGTGAGGAAGTTCTACCTGCTTCCCTAAACAGTGCCTCTTGTGGACAGGAGGTTTACACACATGCAATTGCTACCAGCCGCCCCCGGATTTGTGCAGCAAATAGGTTTAATCGGTGTCTTCCATGAATTCTGGGAGCGGGATTAATCTTGAAACAGGTCTTACATATTCCCGATCTTGAATAATGACCTTAGCACTGCGGACGTTTCCATCTTTGCCAGGGTAGGTTTCACTTATCCTTCCAATAGGTCATGATGCTCGAGGATATTGGGGGTCGACCACCATCACAACCTTCCCAGAATCCAGGTTCTCCTTGTTTGTCTTCCATTTTTGTCTGGTTTGAAGATTCGGAAGGTAATGGCGAATGAAGGCTGTCCAGAAATGATCAGCTAGGATCTGACTGTGACGCCACTTCCTCCTGCCCAGGTGCTCACTGTCACAGAAGATTGCCTGAGGAAGAGAGGAGTTGGGCCGCCCCATCAACAACATATTTGGTGTAACTGGGTCTGGATCAGCAAGGTCAGAAGAGACATTTCCAAGGGGTTTTGAATTCAGAATACCTTCCACTTCAATCAGGACGGTGTGAAGGACTGTTTCTGTGGTTGGTTGGTTCCCTAATGCAACATGAAGGGCCTGTTTCATTGAGGTTACTCAAGTGCAAACATCAAAATTACAAAGAGGATTCTACTTACATTGGTAAATCAAAAGACACATGGTGAACAACTACCAAACACTCAATCCTGGTGTGGGTGTTTGAGGACAAAGAGGAGGAAGTCCTCATCCAGGCCTCTATTTATAGCCTGTGAGGAAGTTCTACCTGCTTCCCTACACAGTGCCTCTTGTGGACAGGAGGGTTACACACATGCAATTGCTAACAGCCGCCCCCGGATTTGTGCAGCAAATACGTTTAATCGGTGTCTCCCGTGAATTCAGGGAGCGGGATTAATCTTGAAACAGGTCTTACATATTCCCGACCTTGAATAATGACCTTAGCACTGCGGACGTTTCCATCTTTTCCAGGGTAGGTTTCACTTATCCTTCCAATAGGTCATGATGCTCAAGGGTATTGGGGGTCGACCACCATCACAACCTTCCCAGAATCCAGGTTCTCCTTGTTTGTCTTCCATTTTTGTCTGGTTTGAAGATTCGGAAGGTAATGGCGAATGAAGGCTGTCCAGAAATGATCAGCTAGGATCTGACTATGACGCCACTTCCTCCTGCCCAGGTGCTCACTGTCACAGTAGATTGCCTGAGGAAGAGAGGAGTCGGGCCGCCCCATCAACAACATATTTGGTGTAACTGGGTCTGGATCAGCAAGGTCAGAAGAGACATATCCAAGGGGTTTTGAATTCAGAATACCTTCCACTTCAATCAGGACGGTGTGAAGGATTCTTTCTGTGGTTGGTTGGTTCCCTAATGCAACATGAAGGCCCTGTTTGATTGATCTTATTTCCCTTTCCCAGCTACCGCCAAAATGTGGGGAACATGGAGGATTAAACTGGAAGTGGACTTGTGTGTTGGCTAATTGCTGCTTCAAGTCCGGTGCCATGGCCTGGAAGGCATTTTGTAGCTCTGCATTACCCCCTTTGAAATGAGTCCCGCAGTCAGACAATATTTCATGGGGTTTACCTCTGCATAAGACGAATCTTCTTATAAGAATGTATATGTGTCCATACTGTCAAGAAGCTCAAGATGTATGCAGCGTGTTGTTAAGCATTTGAAAAGCAAGCCCCATCTTTTCTCTGTGCGGCGGCCAACTTTTACTGTGAAGGGCCCAAAGCAGTCCATGCCAGTGGACCAGAAGGGGGGTTTAAAAAGTCTTAGACGGGCTGGAGGAAGGTCTGCCATCTTGGGAATTATAGGATTGGCTCTCCATCTCTGTTGATGCTGGCGAAGGGCTTTGTGACCACAAAGAATCCAGTACCTGCGTCTCATTTCCCCAAGTACACCCGCTCAGGGCCTGGGTGGAGCAGTTTCTCGTCATAATGCTTGATGAGGAGTTTAGCTATGGCATGTTTTGGATCCAATATTATTGCATGGATACTGTCCTGGGTAAGGTTCTCTACTCTTCGAAGTCGACCACCTACTCTGAGAGCAGGGTCATAATCAGGAGACAAAGATAGGAGTTTACTACTCTATGGAATTGATTTATTTGCTTTGAGGGCATTGAATTCTTCAGGGAAGCTCTCTGCTTGGGCCCTTTGAAGGAGATTTCTCTCTGAGTCTGTATAGCTTTGGGCTATGCTTGAAATGTTGTCTGCCGCCCGATACAGCAGATTCCTGGTATCGTTGACGAGGTCGTCCCAGGTACGGTACTTGTTTGGGTCGGGAGTTTTTGAGTCCTTAGTCATTACTGCTCCGCAGAACATTGATTTTCGGATTTTCTCAACAAGCTCAGATTTAGTTTCAAGACAGGGATTAGCTGGCGAGCAGTTTGTACTAAGCAAGAGGAAAGGCGGCCCCTGACTCTATCTGTGTATATGTGAAATTTCGACTAGTTTTTCCCCTAGTTATGTCATCAGCTGGATTATTCTTTGAGTCAACATACCTCCAGCTCTTTGTGTCGGTCAGGGTCTGAATCTCAGCTATTCGTGTGCCAACAAACACCTTGTAACGGCAAGAGTCAGATGTTATCCATGATAGGACGGTGGTTGAATCTGTCCAGAGGGTCACCGACTATAGAGGAATAGTGAGTTTGGTACTAAGGAGGTTGGCCAGTTGGGCACCAGATAGGGCTGCACATAGTTCAAGGCGTGGGATAGATACCTGGCGCTTAGGGGCAACACGAGATCTGGCCATTATGAAACTGACATGAGTTTGATCATGTTTATCCTGCATCTGAAGTTACGCAACAGCTCCATACACACGCTCAGAGGCGTCGCAGAAAACATGCATATGGTGGTCGGTGGTTGTGTTGGTGAAGATGGGGAGATAGCAGCGAGGGAAGTTGATGTCAGGGAGATTCTGCAGTTCCAACTCCGATGATTGCCATTTCCTCAATAGGCTTTCTGTCTTAATGACATTATCCCATCCTCTGTCCTGCTTCCAAAGATCCTGCACCAGTATCTTTGCACAGGTAGTGAAAAGGATCAGATAGCCTAATAGTCCAGCAGCAAGTCCTCAAAAAAGGCTTTAGTTTTTGAGATACCCCTACCCGAGGTAGAACAAATGACAACAATGATTTTCTTATCTTTAGGGTCTCCCATTAATGAAATTGATTGTTGTCACATTTTATTTTGGGGGAAAAAATGTTTTTGGGGGTTTTTCTTTAGAACTACCCCAATCCCTGAAAAAGAGCCAAATTAGACCAGGCCGAATGTGGGAAAGGTGACTAAAAAGCCCATAACTTGAGAATGACCTCTCTTATCCTCTTTAGATTTGCTGAGGTATGAACCAGGTAGCTGTTCTACATAAGCAAATAGTCAGACAATTATTTAACTAAAAAAATACTGAATTATAGTCCTGTAAACTTAGCTTTAGTTTAGACGGAAATTGTACTTTTTGGTGATAGGAACATAGGACTCAATCACTTTTCTCTCATTTATCAGAAAAACAGAAATCCCTAAAAGATATAAGATTACTGAATTGCCTAGGGTGCTATTGAACACTAACCAGTAGTTGTATGGAAATATCTGGTACAGTTCTATTGCAAATGAGATTTCTTTAGACATAGACCTCTTCTCTGATACAGTCAAATTCCGAAAGGGGGAGAAGTGGCACAATAGCCTAAGTTAAGAATGCTTACTCTGATTGTCATATTTGGAGAGGGAAATACCAGGTGGCTGAACTACATCACCAAATAGTCAGAGTAAGAGTAACCCAATACAATCAAGTGTATTAGTTCTAAATGGCAAGCCTCTAAAACATAGGTGTAAATAGTACAGGTTTTATTGAAACTGGAACCTTAATTCAAAGTTAAGTATACAATTAATCAAATAATTATGTGAGAGGTCAAGTATATAGATACTAGAATATAATGTTAAATGTCAGAATCCTCAGAAACGTTAGGGGACACATTTTGACATTCTGCACAGCAGTTGCAGAACTCCGTACAGGGAAGGCCAACAAAGAGGCACTGGCACTTTCCACTCTCTCCACACTTTGCATCTTTGCAATACAAGTGAGTAATGTCTCTCACTTCTGTATGTGCTGGGGATTTTGTAAGTAGCAGTGGTTGAATGGCCCCATCTCTGACAATCCACCCCCTGCCAACAGGACTCTAAAACAAGGGTTTGGGTTCGGCTGTGACACCATATCGCTGTCTGAAACATTGCTCTTTGTACATGTTGTTGAAATGCATCCTCTGTTGGCGGCAGATTTTCCGAGGCTGCATCTGTTGTTGATGCAATTATGAACCTCAGTTCATCCAAGTTAGTGCATATCTGTCCAATTTCCTTTTTCTTTTTTCCATGTAGCAGAAGTGCAATTTCTCTTGCAGCTGGCAAAGACTCTTCCAAGCTGGCAGAGAGTCCAAAATGGGCCAGATCTTTGAGCTCGCTGAGATGGGTCTTGAGTTTGGTGAATGCTGTTGTCTTTCCTATTCTGTACAAACTACTTGTTGTGCCACAGCCAGTGAGTGCATGACATGCTGGTAGACAGTTAGACATGTAATTGTCGCCCAGATTCAGGACCATCTCCAACTAAACGGCCTCTTTGAGAAATTCCAGTCTGGTTTCCGTTCCGCCCACAGCACTGAAACAGCTCTTGTCAGGGGCCAACCAAAGATCTGTTGCGCTATGGTATAGTTTATGGTATCGGAGACAGACACAAGGATGGTGCTTCATACAATATGAGTCATATTCCCGCATCATTGTGAGGTCTGATGACACAGGTGTGGAATTATTGCTCATATATTATGCAAGCAAATACATGTTTGGTTCATCTCTAGTGTACATGCATGCAGGCCATGGAATGAGAGAGAGAGATATGTCCCCATCAACACCTTATGTGAGAAAATGGGAAAAGACAAAATAATAATAATAATAATACATTTGTAATTTTGTAAAGCACCTTTCATTGCTAAAAGCAATCCCAAAGTGCTACAGGAGGCGTAAGAAACAAACAAAATAAATAAAAGGCTTTTTTTAAAAGAAAGGTATTTGGGCCTTTCTTAACGGCATCAATGGTCCTGGGATTCCTCAGGTGGTTTGGGAGGGAATTCCACAGGTGAGGAGCAGCTGCACAGAAAGCCCGATCCCCCATAGTGTGGAGTTTGGTCCTGGGGGGGCGAAGCAGATGGTTTGTTGTGGAACGGAGGTTGCGTGTGGAGGTTTGTGATGCAAGAAGTTCCTTCAGGTATGAAGGAGCGTTCCCGTGGATGCACTGATGGGTCAGTAGTGCAATCTAGTATTAGATGATGAATGAGACAGGAAGCCTGTGGAGGGAATGAAGGACGGGTGTGATGTGGTTGTACTTTCTCACCCTCATCAGGATCCTAGCGGCACTGTTCTGTACGTATTGGAGCTTCTGAAGGTTCCCGCTAGGAGTCCCGATGAGGAGAGCGTTGCAATAGTCAAGCCTTGAGGAAACTAAGTCATGGACCAGTTGTTCAGCATCTGACAGGAGTACTGCAATGTTCCTGAGTTGGTAGTAGGAGGTATGGCACAGGTGTTTGTTGTGGGTGTCAAAGGTCAGATGTCAGTCAAATCTTACACCCAGGTTGATAACTGATGCAGAGAGGGGTATGTTTTGGCCAGAAAAGGTGATGTGGGTTATGGGGGATGACTGGATCTGGTTTGGTGTGCCAACTAAAATAGCCTCTGTTTTGGATCTATTTAGCTGCAGGAAGTGTTGTTGCATCCAAGCCTTTATCTCCTCAATGCAGGTGTTAAAGGATGTTGATGGGAACGGTGATGATGATGGTGACAGTGAGGATGCATGTGGGATGGGGTCTGTCTTTATATATAGCTAAAGTGTCATCAGCGTAGCAATGGAATGATATTCCATGCTGGCTGATGACACGGCCAAGGGGCAGAGTGTACAGGGTGAACAGAGTGGGCCCGAGGACCGACCCTTGATGGACACCACGGGTGACAGGGTGTGTCTGGGACCTCGCACCTCCCAAGGAGACGTACTCTGTTCTTCCAGACAGGTAGGACTGGAACCAGCTCAGGGCGGAGTCAGAGATTCCAATGGTGTATTGGAGGCGCTGAAGGCCGTTTAGTTGGAGATGGTCCTGAAGCTGGGCGACAACTACATGTCTAACTGTCTACCAGCATGTCATTCACTCACTGGCTGTGGCACAACAAGTAGTTTGTACAGAATAGGAAAGACAACAGCATTCACCAAACTCAAGACTCATCACAGCAAGCTCAAATATCTGGCCCATTTTTGACTCTCTGCCAGCTTGGAAGAGTCTTTGCCAGTTGCAAGAGAATTTGCACTTCTGCCATATGAAACAAAGAAAAAGGAAATTGGACTGATGTGCACTAACTTGGATGAACTGAGGTTCATATTTGCATCAACAACAGATGCAGCCTCGGAAAATCTGCTGCCAACAGAGGATGCATTTCAACAACATGTACAAAGAGCAATGTTTCAGACAGCGATATGGTGTCACAGCTGAACCCAAACCCTTGTTATGGAGTCCTGTTGGCAGGGGGTGGATTGTCAGAGATGGGGCCATTCAATCATTGCTATTTACACGAACCCCAGCACCTACAGAAGTGAGAGACATTACTCACTTGTATTGCAAAGATGCAAAGTGTGGAGAGAGTGGAAAGTGCCAGTGCCTCTCTGTTGGCCTTCCCTGTACGGAGTTCTGCACCTGCTGTGCAGAATGTCAAAATGTGTCCCCTAACGTTTCTGAGGAACCTGACATTTAACATTATATTCTAGTATCTATATACTTGACCTCTCACAGAATTATTTGATTAATTGTATACTGTACTTTGAATTAAGGTTCCAGTTTCAATAAAACCTGTACTATTTGCACCTATGTTTTAGAGACTTGCCATTTAGAATTAATACACTTGATTTTATTGGGTTACTCTTATTCTGACTATTTGGTGATGTAGGTCGCCACCTGGTATTTCCCTCTCCAAATATAATGACAATCAGAGTGAGGATTCTTAACTTATAAGCTATCTCCCCCATTCGGAATGTGACTGTATCAGAGAAGAGGCCTATGTCTAAAGAAATCTCATTTGCAATAGAACTGTACCAGATATTTCCATACAACTACTGGTTAGTGTGCAATAGCACCCTAGACAATTCAGTAATGGTATATTTCTTTGGGATTTCAGTTTTTCTGATAAATGAGAGAAAAGTGATTGAGTCCTATGTTCCTATCACCAAAAAGTACAATTTCCGTCTAAACTAAAGCTAAGTTTACAGGACTATAATTCAGTATTTTTTTGTTAAATAATTGTCTGACTATTTGGTGATGTATAACAGCCACCTGGTTCATACCTCAGCAAATATAAAGAGGATAAGAGAGGTCATTCTCAAGTTATGGGCTTTTTAGTCACCTTTCCCACATTCGGCCTGGTCTAATTTGGCTCTTTTTCAGGGATTGGGGTAGTTCTAAAGAACAACCAAAAAAAACATTTTTTCCCCCAAAATAAAATGTGACAACAATCAATTTCATTAATGGGAGACCCTAAAGATAAGAAAAATCATTGTTGTCATTTGTTCTACCTCGGGTAGGGGTATCTCAAAATCTGAGGGCCCTTCCCGCTAGACTATAAGGGGTCATATTGAGATGCTAAGACTTTGTAGATATTTCTCATTGTTGGTTGGTGGTAAGTCTTTGAGGCAGTTCCATTGAAGGCCCAATGTAGGCTCTTTAGGGTCTGCCCCCTCTGAGAGCCACA
Organism: Notothenia rossii; assembly: GCF_949606895.1. Lineage (NCBI taxonomy): Eukaryota > Metazoa > Chordata > Actinopteri > Perciformes > Nototheniidae > Notothenia > Notothenia rossii. Next base: position 42,177,482 of record NC_136906.1, on the reverse strand, counting down.
ACTCGTTAGTCTTGGATTTGGACTCTGTAGGGAGATGTTTTATAACGGATGGATCATTGCTAGCCCACTATCTTATGTCGAAACCGCCCTCTAAGAACAGAGGTGAACTGCGAAGGTGGCACAGCATGGGCTGCAGATTGTTCCAAATGGAAGAACTTGCCATACATACACACTGGGTTCCTGTTCGAGCTGCATCCCTCTCAAAATGAAGCGCAACAGGGGTTTGTCCTCGTTCAAAAGGCGTACCTGATGGAACATAGCCTTTATGTCTCCGCAGATGGTTAATGGCATTTTGGCGGAATCTGAGGAGTACTCCAATGAGTGAGGGATCAAGTGTTGGGCCAGGCAGAAGACATTTGTTCAGGGTTTGTACCATGTATTCAAAAGAGCAATCAAATACAATCCTGTGTTTGTTGTTGTGTTCAACTATGTGATGTGGAAAATACCAGGTTTCCTGTGGTTGCTCAGCCTGCTCGTTGGGGATCCTTTGAACATAGCCAAGCTCTGTGAGTTTATTCAGTTCCTCCTGGTATTTCTCAGAAAGTTGTGAGTCTTTGGACAAGTGTCTTTCTGTGGCACAGAGATGAGGCAGAACGCCTTCCTTGGGGGCTTGGAAGGCAGGCATATTGGGAATTCTCAGCAGGGGAGTGGCATAGCGCATTACACCATATATTTCTACTCTTTCTGTCTTGGAATGAAGAAGAGCGAGAGCCATCTTGTCCTGTTTCGACCTAGTGGCTGTCTTTTCATTTGCATAGGGTAAGGTGTCCATCTGCCAGAGTCTTTCCACGTTCCTGAGTAATTCACTTTTAAGGCAGGTCAGTGTTAAGGGAAGAGTCTGTTGGGTTTGGATTAAGCTGGCTGGACCTTGGAGGGCCCATCCTAGCCTTGTGTGTACTGCCAGTGGGCCACCGGGGGGCCCAATGTGAATTGGCTCTGTGGCTGTGATGAGATGGGCATAGTCTGAGCCAATGAGGATAAGAGGGCATGTGTGTTCAATTGGCTGTTATGAAATGTCTCTGAGATGGTGAAACTGTTTTTGTAACTGCTTTACAGGGTAAGTGTGCTCTGAAAGCCCGAGATTCTCAGCAGTGACTGCTCCATTGATGACATGCCTTTCAGTTGGCTGGTCAATAGGGAAGATTCCAAAGGAAACAGTTGCTCCACTTACTTGCACTATATCCTGCCGCACTGTGCGTAGTGAGATTGTTTCAGGCTGTGTTGAGAGACCCAAACACTGGACAGCAAAGGGGAGCAGGATGGATCGATCAGCACCATCATCAAGGACTGCATGAGTTGTGAGGGTCCTGTTCCCGTTGTGGAGAAGTACATTTTCAATTTTCAACGATTTTCATCATGACTTTATGGGAGCGGTTAGGTTTGTCCATGTAGAGAAGCTCTGAGGAGGGGGATGTGTACATCACTGTAGCTGATTTGTTTGAATTAAAGTCATGGAGAATAGTCCATTGAATGTCTTTGCATAAATTACATGGCCTCTTTAAGGTGCATTTGTCAATTTTATGGATTCTTCCGCATTTAATGCATTTGCCTTTCTCTTTGATCCATTTTGAAATGTTCATTTTGGAGAGTCCTTTGAATTCTGTGCATGAACCAAGGAAATGGTCTCTAACATTACAGTAGGGGCAGTAGGGCTTAGGCCTTTCGACATTCATCCTTTCTTTGGTGTAGTATTTTGGTGTGCAATCTATTTCAGATGCTGTTGAGAGGTAGATGGAGGAGACTTGTCGGGGGGGCTGGCGTTCCTTTCCAGTCCAAGGTCTCTCCTGTCTGTGGAGCTCAACAGCTCTCTTTGCGATGCGTTTAGCTCTGGATTTCAACTGTAGCCATTTTGATAGGTCAAGGAGGGTATAGGTTTGGGTTGCTTGTGCAGTTAGAATGCCACGATTAATGCAGTGCTCAACAAATCCATCTCTGTACTGCACAGGGAGTTCACTGAGGAGTCTGTCCACATGGGAACCACATCTTAATTCGCACCCATCAGGACCCTCTAGGGACAGCAGTATTCCAACCAGAGCATGGATAAAAAGGGAAAGATTATCAAAGGTTTTCACGTCATTAATGCAAACAATGGGGGCATATAGTATTTCACCTATTTCTCTCTGAACTAGCAGCCTTGGCTGACCATACTTTTCTTTGAGTGCTAAGAGGGCAGTGGAATATGGTCTTGCGTCATGCATGCTGGATCTGGCTAATTTGCTAGCTCCTGGGTGCTGAACATGTTCCAAGAGTATTTGATATTTATACTGCTCTGTAAGATGGGGGTGATTGTCAAGGATATTCTCGAGGGCCATTTTCATGAGGGCAAAATCCTTCTCTCAACCACTTTTGAACACAGGGATAGAGGGTCTTGGTATACCATAAGTAGGCCTGTCACAATAAATAATTTGGTTGGACGATAAATGTTCCTGGAAATTATTGCGATAAACGATAATATTGTCGGCACCATTGTAAGACCATTTTAGACCACTAAATACTGATAATATATCATAATAATTCTAGTACATCCTTTCAAACAGAACTTTTTATTGAACATTCAACATTTCAAATGAAATGTGAAATAATATTAAAATATATAAATGATATATAATAAATAAAACAAATTAATTAAATTATAATAAATTAATTAAATCACACACAACCAAAACAATAAATTAAATAGACTCAGGCTGGAAAACAGAGCTCTCAATCCATCTCTATATTTATATATAAATAAATAAATCAATATGAGCACACATTGTCTCACAAGCAAAACAAATCTCCTTAAAACAACAGTCATGTGTACAGTCCACTTTCCACTGTCCATACAAAGACCCAGATGCCTCAACAGGCCATATCCAAATCTGTTTTTTCGAATTTTCCAACAAGGAACACCAACATGTTTGCATTGTCGGGCAAATGCATCTTTGATTGTAAACTGTCGGGAAGGTGGGGGCTCTCCATCTCCAGCTGCCGTGTTTGCTACCAGCTAGGAAAACGGAATGGAGTGGTTGTGTTTTAAGTGTAGTTTAAAATGCGTGGTATTGCCTGCTTTTGTCGCTACCTTTTTTAAACAAATGCGACACACCGCCCGGCTCATTCAAGTCCGTAGGTTGGCCTCGTTGATTTGGCTTGAATCCAAAATACTGCCACACCGGAGAATCGAGATGTGTAGGTTTTGTAACCAATTTCATTTCACTTTAAATTCCCCGCGAGTAAGTCACACGTTGTCTCCCGCTTTTCGCTGTATTATTAATTTGGCTGATACGCTGCTGTACGTGCACACAGAGTGTCTTGACCTGGCTGTGTGTCAGCCCCGCCCCTCACAGCGCGCATGGCCGGCAGCCACAGCTCGTCTGGCAGCCACAGCGCTCCTAGCTAAAATGCTGGTCACATCCTTATGTAAGCAAACACGCATGTAAGCGGCAATTTATCGAGCTCAGAAAAGTTATCGAGTCCATTTTTATTTATCGTACGATAAGTCAATTTATCGATTATCGCGACAGGCCTAACCATAAGCAGAGGCTATTAGCAGATCTGTAACATTTGGGAATTGAACATGCGGGTAAACAGATTGTTGCTGGGAGGAAATGGCTTGCGTTGGCTGTAGACTACCAGTAAAGGTAGGTTGTTCGCTACCAGGAATAGATGTCATATTGTTAGGGGCTTCAGCAGTGACCGAGGTCACAGGTCCATGGTGAGTAGAAAGGGCGCGGGGCATTACTGTAGCAGATGAAGGGTGAAAGGACGAAGGTAAAGCTTGGGCAGCCACATGGGGAGTTGATGTTGCTGCAGTTTCAGCAGTAGCTGCTGAGGGAAGAGAGGGAGCCTGGGCAGTGTATAAGCTTTGCTGAATTGGTTGAGGCCTGGGAATGATTTGGGAGGCCTTAGGTAGTCCTCTGGAAAGGCTAAGTTGGGGAAGCAGGGGAGCTAAAGCTAAATGAGAGCGAGAGTCAGCATATGTCAAGTTTGGGGGGGCAGGAGTGAATATCCTGGATGGAGGCAGATCATAAAAAGAAGACGTTGCTCCATTTCCATGAAGAGATGAGGTTGTAGGACCACAGGCTCCTCCATCCTCTTCAGAAAGATTGTGTTTTATGAAACTAGTGACAAGTTGTGCTGACTCAAGCTCTTGTTCTTTAGTACGAATATGTCTGTTCATTTCAACCTGTCTGAACATTTTCTCTCTCTTTGTGTGCATTTTATTGACATTGCTGAGCAGCTCTGGCCCTTTCATCAATTAACTTGCTTCTTTCATCCAGCTGCTTATCCTCCAATTGCTGTATTTTAAGCTCCTCCAGCTTGTCTTTTCTTCCCTTTTCCTGGAGAATACTGGCTTGGAGATCACTCAAATTAGGAGCGTGGCGGCTGCCTCTTGAATGTCGACTTGTCTCAAAGCAGCTTGTAGGGACACTTGATTCCGACTCGCTGAAGTGTGTCCTCTTACTCCTTAAACTATGAGATACTTGGGATGCTGCCTTGCGCCGTGGAAAACCATAGTAATCAGGGGGCCGTCCATCTCTTTTGGGTCTAGCCCCTAGGTCACGATGGCTAATTGGCTTTGTCAGGGCTTTGGCTAATACTTCCAGGGATACTGATTGCAGAATGAGATGAGGGGTAGGCAATAAGGGTTCAGTTGAAAGGCTAGGCTCGGTTTGATGAGCAGGTGTGGATGGCCTAGGTGTTGTTTGAGACGGGGCCCTCTTGTAAGTAGAGCTGGGTTGAGTCTGGGACACCTTCGGATCCATCCATGTTCTCAGTAGAAATGGCCTGACCTCCATTGTTGGGTTCATCCATTGTCTGCATGTCTTCAGTCCCAGAATCATTCATTTGGTCACTGTGTGGAGTGTGGCTCAGTCTCCGGCTCGAAGGACCATTTGTTGGAGATGAATGTTCAAACTGGAGCCACAAACCACCAGGAGTTTAAACTTCTTTGTTTTATTTGATTAGGGTATGTTGGTGGGATGGTAGCTGTTGCCAATGGTTCTAGTAGGAAGGTGAAACAAACTGATTACAGCATTTGCACATTAAAATAATACTTCAATCACATTGGAACTAAATGATATTCATTAATACATTGAACAACAAATGTGTTCAATACCATTGAGGCAAGTGCAAACATCCAAATTAAAAGGAGGATTCTACTTACATTGGTAAATGAACTTCCAAACACTCAATCCTGGCGCGGGTGTTTGAGGAGAAAGCCTGTGAGGAAGTTCTACCTGCTTCCCTACACAGTGCCTCTTGTGGACAGGAGGATTACACACATGCAATTTCTAACACACCCTATAGGACTCCTCATTGCAAACTGTACAGCCTAACTGGATGGTCCTCACTTACTATGCTTAGGATGCAGCATTGTTTTTTATTAATGTATAAAGCCATTTTAGGAAAGCTTCCACTGTATATATGTGCCAGATTTGCTCCAGTTTGTGACTCTTACAACCTCAGATCCAGTGCCTGGATACGGGTCCAGGTTCCTGCTGTGCGGACTGAGGCTGTAAAAATGAGTTTTTTTATTATGGTCCTTGGTCTTGGAATGACCTTCAATCACGCCTAAAACTGAGGGCACTTGTCTCTATAGCCTGTTTTAAATTGAAGTTGTTTGAAGTCCTTACCACCAGCTGCTCTTGCAGAAATAAGTAGTGTACCTTTCTTACTGTCCTAATGTGCTCAATGTAGTGACTGCTTTTTTGTCTTTTGTTTTCTTAGTTATGTTCTCTGTATTTTATATGTTTGTGTAAATGTGTTATGTGTAACGTTGCTGCCTTCTTGGCCAGGTCAACATTGAAAATGAGATTTTATCTCAATGCTTTTATCTGGTTAAATAAAGGTTAAATAAAATAAAATAAAAATCCATGTAAACTCACGTGGATTAAACCACATTTATTTCATTAAATAGAAAGGGAATATGTTTGTTTTTTAAATGATTAAATGTATATTATTCAATGCAGAATATGATTATATTCGTGACAGTGGGAATACAAAACAATATGCTACATTATAGTAATACAATATAAATCCCACTTGTTGTACCTGGCAGAGCAAGACACACTCCATCCTTTTATTTAAACTTGTTTAAAACATTTCTAAATAAATGTGTCCCGGGCCATAAATGCAATTATGCTGTCAGTTTTCAGATAAATCCACGGCATCACAATTCTTCTGCATTCTACAATATAGTTATTTTCACCTCCCGTATTGCTTTCAACCCACCAGCTTTTATGGAGAAAATACGTTATTGAATTATTAATCAGAGACATGTTTCTCCCTATTTGATGCATATAAACAACAGTGTGTGTGAGGAATCAGCTGTTTATTTCATATGAGTTCCATTGTGGCAGCGTCCATCACTGCTCAACCTTTGGTCTTTGTTTAGGCCTTGGTTCACACAACATGTGTTGACATCTCAGCTTGTCACTTAGAGGGGGGTGGGGGCTGGTGAACGGTATGGTCAATGTTTGTTTGTTCAAAAATGTTTGCAGTCGCGAAAGGTTAACTTCAGAGATGGACAAAAAATCAGTCTATGTCTCGAGGGGGATCTAGACACCCCTCTTCCTTTACAGCCATGGCCCGGTCTGACAGCGCTCAGCTGTCTGTCTGTAGAGAGGAAGAGACAGATCACTGCATACATATGCAAACCCCAAACTACAGTTAAACTTTATTGCTTGCGAAGAGAGATCAGGGGGGGGAGATAGCTCCGGCTGATGGGCCATTAGGTGTGTAAACAAAGATAGTCACACACAGCTGATCAGCTGATCACCTGAGAGCTGCCCAGACCCGGCGTCATGGGCGGGTCCCATGGGGCCGGGCCCATCCAGGATTTGGGCCCGCCCATCCAGGATTTGGGCCCGCTGTTTTAATCAGGGCTGAATACAACATTTTAATTGTTTTATTATTATGTTTATTGTTGTTATTTGTAGGGCTTTGTCCTAATATTTATCTTTGTTTTAAACTATGTTGAAAGATTAGTTTCATATCATTTTTATTTTGCTGGTTTTTCGCTGGGTTGAGTCGTGAGGGGTTTTGAGTGAGATGCGGCACAGCAGCCTGTCAGTTTACTCTTGCTAGGTTAGTTTGGCTATTATCATTTATATTTATCTGCAACAATGGATATCAGGAAGTGGTTCATGAAAGGAATATGGCAACTCAGCGCCAGATGTAGGCAGATTAGAAGAAATCAGTTCCGTTACCAACGACCTAGCAAGCCAGCCAGGGACAAGGGAGGCTGGCAATCAATTATATTTTGAAGAGAAATTGACTCTCAAGCCGGCTCTCTCACAAACTCCGGCTCTGTGCGCAAGCAGACCGCTGCACACGGTCTCTGCCTCGCTCAATCGCTCTCTCTCTCTCTCTCTCTCCCTTTCTCTCCATCGCTTAACCTCACTCCACCCTGTGTGCGCTCCTCAAGTTTGGCTGCGTGCTTGCCCAAGTTGGCACAGACAGTTGGTCTAACAGCCCCCCCCTCCTCCCCCCCCGTTGACAATTCAGATTTCCCGAGAAATGTAAGTTTCGGGGTGGTAAATCAAATGCCCGCCCAGAGACGTATGTCTGCCGCCGGGTCTGGAGCTGCCGTTTCATTCAGACTATTAAAAAAACAAACAATGAATTAAATGTGTATGTGTTATAGCAGTAATATTAAACAGTAATAATACAGTAAACTATTAACACTGTACATATTCTTGTTTTCCCGTGGGGAGATGACGAGTCTCCGTTAAAAATAAACCTCTTTTTAGTGAATTACTGAGTTAAGGCACGTTAATAAAGTTTTAATGAAGTTGACTACAGCAAATTCATATTTGTCATGGCTTTCATGTCAATTTGGCGAACATATGATACATAAAATGATCGTGAGGATGATGATTAAAAATCGTTTGTTTGAGCCGGGCTGCATTTCAGTGGTGGGGCTCAAGTCAGTATTTGCAATTTACTTACATACACGCTATATCGCCCCCTTGACAGTGAAACGCCACGCGTGAGGTTTCGATTATTTCCCTGTCTCAATCCAAATTGAACTGTATGAAATAAAAAGGCACATTTGTCTTGGTAGTAAATAAAAATGGCGACCTGGAGCCAATCCTGAAATTTACCCACAAGTGAAAGAGTTGACATGCTGAAAACCCAACCCCTGCAGCGGGGTCTGGGGGGATTCTCTCCCAGGAGTTTTTTTGAAATACTAACATAAAATACACATTCTGGTTCTCTCTTGAAAAAAAAAAAAAAAAATCTATTACTATAATTAAAAAGATTAATGGCATTTTTGTGTTTTGTTACTTTGTTCTGAAAGCTGAACCTCTTCCCTCCTCACAGAGAGAAGAGGGAAGAGGCTGTGTGAATTGCTTTAAATTATGGATAAGGGTGGATATCCCCCATTGTTCTGTGTGTCAAAATGAAAGACAGCCCACACACCTATCAATCATCAAACCGTGGTAATGTTTAGGGCTGCCCCCCGATTAGTCGACCAAAGGTTATTCGGCCAAAGAGTCTTTGATCGGTCAAGATTTAATTGGTCGTTGGTTGCCGAAAAAAAGAAAAAAAAAAGATTGAGAAAAAAAAGAAAAGAAAACGGAAACAGGAGGTGACAGTGAGTCACTTGTTTTCACATCAGATAAGCTGATAGTTGTAACCATGTCAGGCGTAAAATCAAGAGCTTGGGAGCATTTCGAAAAAGTAACAGACAACCCGAAGAAGGTGATATGCAAACTTTGCAAGCAAATATTCTCCTATCATTCATCAACTACAAACATGACTTATCACCTGAAACATGTAAGTACCGTTCAAGCCATTAAAAGATGGACGCTCTGCGGCTCTAGCCTTAATAAAAAGCCTGTTAGATAAAATGTATTGCCATATTATGGGCTATTAGGCTTAGTGTAAACTTAAATGAATGTGCATTTCTCTCAATAGGCTCATCCACTATACGTTGATAGGGCCACCGCATCTACCTCAACTTCATCTTCGCAGCCGCCATTGAAACTCTCACAGACAACACTCGTTTTGAAGCCCCCTCTTTCCGAGAAAAGGAAGAGAGACATCACCGACAAAATTGCAGATTTTGTGGCACTGGACATGAGACCTGTAAACATTGTCGAGGGGGAAGGGTTCAAACAGATGATGAAATTCATCGAACCGGGTTACACTGTACCCAAACGTGACACCGTAATGCACGCCATTAAAAAAATATATAACACGACCAAACAGGTACTTTTGGAGAAACGTAAAGCCTGCACAGCACTCAGCTTCACTACTGACACATGGACCTCCAACCAAATGGATGGTTACATGACTGTGACGGCACACTTTATTTCCCAAAAATGGCAATTACATTCATTCGTGTTGGAGACTAAAGTGCTGGAGGTGAGCCACACAGCTGCCAACATAGCAGAGCGACTCAGCGAAGTGATGGAGGAGTTTGGGATTCCGCCAGAAAAGAGGGTCGCTGTGGTACACGACAATGCCGCTAATGGTGTTGTGCGCTAAACAGCTATCTCAAAACCTGTCCTGGGGTAATGTCCACACTGTAAACAATTACCAGCATTTCACAACATTTAACAGTATTATTTTACAGTGACATATTGTAATCAAGACCCCCTGTAATATCCCAACAAATACATGTAAAAATGACTGTATCCTTGGATTTCACAGCATTTAACTATTATTTCACAATAAAATACTGCAATCAAAATCCTCTGTAATATCACATCAAATGTTGTAATATCACAACAACATTGTAAAAATTGCAAGGATTTCACAGCATTTAAGAGAAATCATATTACAGAGAAATATTGTAATCAAAATATCTATAAAACAGTAGAATTGGGTTTCACATTATTTAACTATTATTTCACAGTAAAGCAATGTACTCAAAATCATCTTAGCACAACCATGATAGACTATATATATAAAGAGCACAACTCATTACTGTAAAATTTGAATTGTGCACCATTGCACATGTGCAGAATAGACTATTCTAACCGGCGTGTGTCCTGGCAACCCTTGTTTGTAGATGTAGGTGCATTAATAAACAAGGCAAATCAGGCTGTGTCTCAACGCCGTGTATTCACATTAAGCAGGTAATCATACAACTGGGGCAGAGTCACGTGAGGCAGATATATATATAACACAGGCACAATACGTCCACAGGGTGGAGCTGCAACCTAGCCTAAACCATTCTGTAACATCTCCCTTCCTTTTGTTAAGTAACAACACAGGATCAATACTGCCATTAAACGGTTGACCTTTAAACAGAACATTAATCAAATGATTTCAACAACAAATAGTGCACCTAGCAAAGACACTTCAATAATAGCTGGATCAGAACACATCAGCAATAAACTCAGAACAATCAATCACATTTGTTTTACAATCTCTCCACTTCCTTTTTTTTTTCTTTTTTTAAATCTTTATCGTCCATGTGTGTTTGAGTGCGCACAGTCCAAGTGTGTGTGTGTGAGTGCGTGTGTGTGTCCTAGAGGTCAAGTCTGTCAGGAGGTCTAATCAGCCGTCCGCTCCGGGAGAAGGCCCGGCCCTGTAACTCACGGCATGGTGTACCCCCAGTCTGCGGGGAAGACCGCGACGACCTCGGGGGTGATGGCCTTGGAGACTCCTCGGGGACGCAGACGACCTCTCTGGCGCTCCCCCCACTCGCAGGCTGCTCCGGGGCCGATTCTGGGAGAACTGACGGCTGGAGAAGGGCCGCCTCTGCTGGTCGAAGATCAACCCTGTTGCGCCGATACGTGGTCCCCTCCACACCGACCAGATAGGACCGGAGTCCCAACTGCTGAAGGCACACACCTCTCCTCCATCGGCCCGTCCTGTCTCCTGGGAGCGGCTTCATCCGTATGGGCTGGCCGACGTTCAGCTCCGGCAGATCCTTGGCAGATCTGTCATATGTCAGCTTTGCTGCTTGATGTTTCACTTTCAGCTTGTCAGGAACACCCGTGACGACCTGAGGCACCAGTAGCTGGTCGGCCACAGGGAGAAGGGTTCTCAGTCTCCGCGACATAAGCCGCTGTGCTGGGCTGCAATGCATACCCTCAGTGGGCGTATTTCTCCAATGCAATATGGCCCTCCAGGGGTCCTCTTTGGCACGGTCTGCCCTTCTGCACAGGCTCTTTACAATTTTCACTGCTGACTCCGCTTTGCCATTAGCCTTTGGGTGCCTCGGTGAGGACATGACATGCTCAAAACCCCACTCTCTCGCAAACGCCCGGAACTCTCCACCGGCAAACTGGCCTCCACCATCAGAAATGGCCCTGTCTGGGACACCGTAGCGTGCAAACTGTGCCTTGCATCTACGGATCGTGGTGTCCGCTGATAGGTCAGGGAGCAGGTCGATCTCCCAAAAGTCAGAATAATGGTCCACCACAAGCAAGAAGTTCTGTGCTGCGTAGCTGTACAGATCCATGCTTACTAGCTGCCAGGGACGTGTGGGGAGCGGGTGTGACATCATAGTCTCTTTCTGTTGTTCGTGTGCATACTCATTGCACACAGAGCACTTTTGCACATAATCCTTGACTTCCCCTTGCATACCGGGCCAGTAAAGTGTATCACGGGCCTGCCTGTAGCACGCCTCGCCCCCCACGTGGTTGTAGTGGATCCGTCTCAGCATTTCCGGGCGCATAGCTTTTGGAATGATGACGCGCTGACTCCTGAAGAGCACGCCATCCTGTGCACTTATCTCATCTCTGACGGCCCAGTAGTCCCTGACGGCTACAGGGGTCTCCTCTTTGTGTCCTGGCCATCCCTCCAGCACGACAGACTTAAGTGTTTGAAGACACACATCCTCCTCAGTGTGTGTCCGAATCTGTGCCAGGCGTTGGCTGCTGACATTTAAATAGTCTGCCTGCTGAATGGCCGCCGTGTCACACTGCTCCTGCTGCATGCTGCAGACCATTTCACGTTGGTACAGTGTGTCTGTTCTCTGTGGCGGGGTGGTGGCTCTGCTGAGCGTGTCACTTATGTACATCTCAGGGCCTGGCTTGTATACCACCGCAAGGCAGTAATTCTGAAGTGTGAGGAGCATGCTCTGAAGGCGCTTTGGCGCACTGAGGAGGGGCTTGGTGAAGATGGACACCAGCGGGCGGTGGTCGGTCTCTGCAGTCACATCACCCCTCCCATATAGATAGTAGTGGAAGCGTTGGCAGGCGAATACGATGCTCAGGCACTCCTTTTCAATCTGTGCATAATTTTGCTCTGTTTGGGTCAATGCCCGGGAGGCGAATGCGACAGGCTGTCCCCCTTGAAGCAAGCAGCAGCCCAGACCCGCCTGACTGGAGTCGCTCTGTACGGTGACTGGCTTGCGGACGTCATAGTACCTTAGGACTGGCACCGCCGTGACCAGTGCCTTGATTTCCTTCATGGCGGCATCATGTTTGGGCAGCCAGTGCCACATCACATCCTTGTCCAGCAGTCTCCTCAGCGGCTCACATACCGCTGACAAGCGTGGCATGAATCTGGACAGATAGTTCACAAATCCGACACACCGCTGGACCCCTTTTGCGTCTGTGGGGTTTGGCATGTCCAGCACCGCCCTGACTTTGTCAGGGTCAGCCTTGAGGCCCTCCGCGGACAGTATGTGGCCGTGGAAGCGGACCTCCTTCACTCGGAACTGCAGCTTTTTCAGGCCCAGTCTCAGCTTTACTTCCCTGCATCTGTCCATCAGAGCGATGAGGTTTGTGTCATGGTCGCGATTGGCCTCATCCTCTGTGTCCCCACAGCCGACTACAAGGATGTCATCAGCTATGGGCTCAATCCCTGTCAAGCCAGCCAGCAGCTCATGCTGCTTCCTTTGATACAGCTCCGGGGCAACTGACACACCGAAAGGAAGTTTCAGCCAGCGTTTCCTACCCCACGGTGTCCAGAATGTTGTCATCAGGCTGCTTTCTTCATCCAAGCGGCACTGCAGGAATGCATCACGTGCATCCACCAGGGTGAATATACGTGCCTTTGGCAGCTTATACAACACGTCATCTAAAGTGGGCATAAGGTAGTGGGACCGTTTCAGAGCACGGTTGAGATGCTTCGGGTCAATGCATAGTCTCAATTTGTCTGGCTTTTTTACTATGACTAGATTGCTAATCCAGTCCGTGGGTTGAGTGACTGTGGTCAAGTGTCCCTCCTCTTCATATCGATCAAGCTGAGCCTTAACAGCTGCCTTGAGGGCCACTGGAACGTTCCTGGGAGCACACTGCACCGGTGTCACAGTGCTGTCCAGCTCAAAGTGAATATCACCAGGCAGAGACTCAACAGGGCTGGTGAACACGTCGTGGTAGGTGCTGACAAGACACTCCTTGGTCAGGTCTCCCTTCCTGCAGTGCTCCACCTTATTCAGCTCCTCAGGAATGGTGAAGCGTATCAGACCAAGTCTCTCACATGTCTCACCCGAAAGCAAGGGCCTCTGGCCAGTATGCACGATCTCAAAGTCCAGTCTGTGCGTCTTACCCCTAATGATGCATTGTGTGCTGTACACACCTAATGAGCTCATCCACTCACTGTTGTATAGTTTTAATCTGGTGAGACTCTTCAGAAGAGGCGTTCTAGATGCCAGTCTCGTCTTGTCCTTGATGCTCATCACATTGCAAGTGGCTCCAGAGTCGAGCTGGCACCTCTGAACCCCACTTTGCAGTGGCAGGTTGACAAACCACTTTTTACCTTGAGTGTTCACAGCCCCCACGCTCTCCGCTGTGTACACGTCTCTCTCATCGCTGTCCTCCAGTTCCCCTGGCAACGGGTCATCCACAGCATTCAACTGGCGTGCCTGCTGGCCTCTTTTCATGCATACTTTTGCAAAATGGTTAGCAGTGCCACACGAGCGGCACGATTTACCAAAAGCAGGGCACAGGTCCCGCCCACGCTTGTGCCGTGTGCCACAGTACTTGCATTCGCCAGCGTCTCTCATGCTCTGTGGTTGTGCAGATGTGTTGGTGGACTCGGATGGCCTGCTGGCAGACCTCCGTCCATATCGCTGTCCTTGTGTGGCATTAACGCTGTCTCCAGGTCCAGAGCTGCCCAGTGACATGGTTTTTAACTTGCTGTCCATGACCTCGGCTGCACGGCAAATTTTAATGGCCTCGTCCAATTTAAGGTCCTTTTCCCTTAGTAAACGACGTCTAGCACCCTCGTCAGTTATCCCGAGAACAAGCCTGTCCCTTATGAGTTCATCTTTTAAAGCTCCATATTCACAAGAGGCAGCCTTTTCCCTCAGCCTGGTAGCAAACGCATCCAAGAGCTCTCCATCCTCTTGTTTAAGGTTGGCAAAAACGTACCTCTCAAAGATTACGTTCTTTGCGGGCGTGAAGTATTGCTCCAGTGCCACCAGTATATCACCCGCATCCTTTTGTTGGTCCGCGGTGAGTCCCAGGTTGTGTTTGTAAACATGGCGGCAGTCGTTCCCCATTAGCCTCCTTAGCGCAGCTGCTTGTACCGGCTTTTCTTTCTCGCTGAGCCCGGTCGCAAGCAGATAATCCTCAAATTCTGCTCGAAAGCTCACCCAGTTGCCGTGGATGTCCCCCGCCATCTTCATAGGCTCCGGAGGTGGGATGCTGGATGCCATTGTTCCAACGTGACGCTAATGCTAACAGGCTAACTGAAACTGCTAAACCTCACCAAAACAAATAAATGCACGCCGTCTCAGCGACGGATAGTAGCATGCAATCCACAGCTGGGTCCTATTTGAGCTTCTGACACCATGTTTGTAGATGTAGGTGCATTAATAAACAAGGCAAATCAGGCTGTGTCTCAACGCCGTGTATTCACATTAAGCAGGTAATCATACAACTGGGGCAGAGTCACGTGAGGCAGATATATATATAACACAGGCACAATACGTCCACAGGGTGGAGCTGCAACCTAGCCTAAACCATTCTGTAACAACCCTGTCTCCTAAAAATTATGTTCCCACAGAACTAAACTGCATTCTCAATTACGTTTAGCTAGAAATGTATTTTTGCAACGATTCCAGGGATGCCTGACTTGAGTTTCTAGCACCAGGGAAAGTGGAAAAAGTGCCCCAAATCAGCGTCTTAATTTACCCAGGGCCTAGTGCTCGGCTTTCGGCATGAAAATTCAGGAAGCTCCCCTGAGCATTTTAGTAAATATCTCAACTTTGGAGAGGACATCCGAGAGGAGTTGGGGGACAAACGACACATCAAATCACATCTCCACATCAAGCCGAAGCTAACTAGAATACTCTTGACTGCCTAGCATGCGGGGAAATTGGCGTGCTCTATCACCACAAGAGCGAGAGTGAAAGCGGCTTAACGGAAGGCTTTTTCCCGTTTTAAGCCGTAACGTTTGACATTCGGAGCAGCAAAGGGATGAATCTGCATGTACTCTTCGAGACGATTCCAACGACACCAAGCTCAAAGCTGTCGGACCTTCTTTTGTGCCGTCTAGAGCAGCCTTTCCCAAACTCAGGGTCGCGACCCACAATGGGTCGCGGACCCGTTTTGATTGGGTCGCCAGTTAAATGCATTGCTAAACACACACAGCGTCAGGCTGATGGCTGCGTTGCAAATACACTTTTTTAAATAATTTTTGTATTTTATTTTTTATTTTGAAAATGAAATTATGCAATATAGCATTGTATATTGAATGATTTAATTTTCTAAATACAGATAAACTAAAAATAAAAGATTGTATTTGTATCAGCTCTGACGCGTCCCCCGCGAAAGTTTTCGCGCTGTCTGTTTATTGTCTGTCGATTAATCCAGATCGTACATGATGGCAAAAAGATGATACAAAGAGGAGTTTTTAAACGTTGGCTTCACAAAAGCTGTTAGAAATGGAGAGGAGCGGCCTCAGTGTGTTTTATGTGGAGAGGTGCTCAGTAACGAAAGCTTGAAAATGAATAAATTGGACCTGCATCTCCAAACAAAACATCCTCTGCATCGGACAAATCGAAGGATTTTTTCATCTGCAAAGAAGAGTCTTTCAAGAAGCAGTGTTTTGACGGCGGAAAAGTAAGTCACTCATTTGAATCATTTGTTTTGTGTTTTTGTGAGTTTGTCAGGGTCTGTTGTGAAATTGTTTCATGAATGCAAAGTTGGATGAAATGCAGACTGAGCCCCGGAGCGGACCGCCAGCTGCGCACTCTTGCGCGTCCTCTACTCGCTCCCGCGAGTCCACTACATGTTGCAGCGGCACAGAGCGGTGTTTCAAAACAATAACCACAGGAAGATTAGAGGGAAAGTGAAAGGCAGTATGAGAAGGAAAGCGAGAGAAAGTATCAGCCGCACGGACGTGACTGCTGCAGTGTGATGCACATAGGAATACATATGGGGGTTATTCCCTATCTTTAGTCAAGAGCGTGGTCTTTAAATTTGAGAGCATACTTTATTGATTTCACATTCAGAATATGTATTTATTTCCCTCAAACCCTGTCCTCACACTCAAATAGTGCCTGCTTGCGCTTAGATTTGCTCGGCTTCTGCTCAAACTGTACGCTTGCACTCAGATATATTGCTGCGCTTACAGGTTTCCTGTGTTCCAGTTTAAAACCTTCTCCTTGCACTCAGGCTGTTTCTGTGCGCTCGTGAAATGTCTGCTCTCAGATTTCTTCTGTGCGCGCTTGGGTCTTTTGTGCAACAACCCTGTCAAAATCCCTCCGTGGGGATTCCCCAAAGTATTGAGTATGTAGTCGCTTTAGATAAAAGCGTCTAACAAGTAACATGTAATGTAATACGCTATAAATTCGGTTGCCAGGTCCACATTGGGTATACAGCGTACGCCGGCTGGTATTAAAAATCACCCAATAACCCAGCAATGTTAATGATAATATCTTCTCTGTTATTTTCATGCATTCAAAGGGAACAGAGGGGCACTGAGGGCATCATATCAAGTCAGCCTCCACAAAAAAAAAGTTAATCAGTTGCCAAGTGTGTCAAGGGGTGAACACTGAGGCATGAACTCAATTGCACGATTCAAAACTCAGACTCAGATAGCGTTTCAAAATAAAGACTTTAATGGAATTTTGCACAGTAATAAAATAAGGAAAACAAAACACTCTTTCGAGGAAAACTAGAATCGTGATCTATAGCATAGGTCCGTGAAAGGTCCGTGAGGTAAGCCGATACGTAGGTCTTCGAGAGACAACGAACTGACAATTAACAGGAGGGAGCTAACACAATATATACACAGGTAAAGGGGACACAGTTGGAAACAATCAGGGCGGGGTAAATAATCAAGGACGCAGGAGACAGAAAGGGGCGGGGAGCGTGGAGGCCTGAAATGAGAGGAAGAAATAATTAAGGGCATAGACATAAAGCACAAGACAAATGGACATGACAACTCTAACATAAAGAATAAACTTTCACTATAAGTTTCTTGGACATGACAAAGTGTTAGAGTGTATTTGTCTCTCAGTGTTTTAAAACAGCTCTGTTCATTTAAAAGTGTTTAAAAAATGTGTGTACATAGTTTTTGATCTAGTGACAAACTTAATGTTGCACTTCTGATAATTTAAATTTGGTTTCACCTGTGATTAACTGAATACACTTGACTGCACTTCAGTTAGTGTTTTCTCCCTTTCTGTTTACAACATGTTTGTTCTTTGTTCATTTAAAATAGTTTAAAATTGTGTGTACATAGTTTTTGAGCTAGCGACAAACTTAATATTGCACTTTTGATAATTGTATAATTTAAATTGGATTTGTACTGTATATACTTGACTGCACTTCCCATGTTTCGTCTTTCTGCTTTGATCCTTATTTTTTCTGGGCAAGCTCAAAGGGAAGGTTGTTATGGTGAGAAACCTAATTGCTGCGATGCACTTTTATAATTAAATACATATTTTCATTTACATTTTAAATTCATGGTGTGTTGCATTCTTTGTTTATAACTGTACATATTATGGAAAATCATGACATTTCTTTAGCTTGGCTCCCATAGGACCACAACATTTCTGTTTTGGGTCTCATGCTGAAAAAGTTTGGGAACCCCTGTTCTAGAGTATTGAGAGCCATGAAAACATGACCTTTAACCTTAGTTTGCGACCTGGTTGAAGGTCACAGCGGCCCCAAATTTTGCAAGCGGGTTCCACACAAGTTAAGCAACATACTCTCAATGTCTCGGAGTGCCAAGCATCTTTTTTCAATTTTTTTTCAATTTTCTCTCCCTCCCTCACAGAAGGGTGTCCAATCCTTAGCTCTAGACAGGATTTTGTGAGAGTTTGACATTAGATTGAAAACAAATTCTGGGTGGGTTACGGTTCCCATATTTCAGATACCTTATCTGGACCCTATTTAGAGTCCCCTGGCGAAACAATTATCTTTCCAGCCCTTTCCAAAGTCAGGTTATTAAAGATTAAAGATTATTCAACAAAACATTTCAATAACGTGCTTTAAACACTAGGTGTCCCTATTTACCAATTGGATCAAATATATAAATCAGCCGAATTAGTGTTGAGAAAGTTCAAGATCACGTAACATACACGCCAGAAAAAACGTAATTTCCGGGTATTTGTCAACCGTAGGTGTCAAGTTTGAAGGGACGAAACGGAACGTCATCGCTCGAACAGCCAATCATATCGCGCTTTGAGGAACCCAAAGCCTCCTGACAGAGATGCCTCGATCCTTTCGAAAATTCGCACGGAGGCAACAGTCAAGGTGAACATCTGTCAGTTTCTCCAAGGCGGTTACCATCGGTAAACAGCAAGTAAGTACTGCCCATAATGTGGAGTAGTGGTGGATATTATGTGCTTTCGATTGCAAACGCCAGTGGAGTAGTGTCGTTTTGGTTTGTACATGGTAGCGAATAGATAGCTAGCGTTAGCTAGTAACATTAGCTTTATAGCAGCAGTGGCGGTTCTACGGGGTGGCACGGGGTGGCAGCTGCCACCTCAGAAAAATGCCTTACCACCCCAGCTGCCACCCCAGTTGGCAGCTTTGTTTTGAAAGAAAAGTTGTGGCTCATCGGACATTTATGAGAGAAAATCTCTAATGTCCGAGTGCAAGTGAATGCAGCACAAGACGCGAGCCTTGCAACCCCTCCCACCCCCCCCCTGGCGCGAGCTTGGAAATATGATCGGCGGCGATTTCATTTGAACGGGAGGACAGCGCAAAACGAGAAGCATTTCGGATCCAAGTAGACAGAAGGAATGAGGTATTTGCGGTCAGGGTCAGGGTATGGCTGGGGTAGGCCACCATGAACAATGATGTTAAAGTAAGCAAAATAAAGTCCGCCAACTCGCGCGGAGTAAATTGCACAGACAGCAGTTAGTAAGATTGATTTCAGTAGCCACTTGTCCGGAAATACCGAAGACTAGAAACGGTTTTGAAAACTTTTGTCACGTAGTGAATGTCTTCTCAATAGAACATCTTTGATAATGTCTTCTGGCCAATCAGAATCACGATAACGGCGCGGTGTTGTTAAAGGAAGTCCCGATGGAGAATACTTTTGCTGTAGTAGATCTCTATATACATCAATACAACATTACGTGTTGATAGAAATCAACACGTAATGAAGAAAAACCCCACGGTTTGATGATTGATAGGTGTGTGGGCCGTCTTTCATTTTGACACACAGAACAATGGGGGCTATCCACCCTTATCCACAAAGTAAAGTCATTCACACAGCCTCTTACCTCTTCTCTCTGTGAGGAGCAGCAGGTTCAGCTTTCAGAACAAAGTAACAAAAAACTAAAATGGCATTCATTTTTTTAAATATGTCGTGTAGTAATATATTTATTTATTTTTCTTCTCAAGAGAGTACCAGAATGTGTATTTTATGTTAGTATTTCAAGAAATCTCCTCGGGGAGAATCCCCCCAGAACCCCCTGCAGGGGTTGGCTTTTCAGCATGTCAACTCTTTCACTTGTGGGTAAATTGCAGGATTGTCTCCAGGTCGCCCTTTTTATTTACTACAAGACAAATGTGCCTTTTTATTTCATACAGTTCAATTTGGATTGAGAAATAATCTAAACCTCATGCGTGGCGTTTCACTGTCAAGGGGGGCAATATAGCGTGTATGTAATTACATTGCAAATACTGACTTGAGCCACACCACTGTATGGGTTAGCCCTACCATAGATTACCCAACAAAAATACTCCCAATAACCACTTTGATTTAACTAGGCCAGTAGGTAAGGACTTTCCACTGGATAATAACTGCAGCGATGTATGTTTTAGCTGAATACACAGTTTTTTAACCCTAATTGATGCAGTTAGTCACTTCTTTAATGTTTGTTCTTTCTGATGTAAAGTCAAGGTTGTAAGTGTATGCAATGAAGTTGTGGGGCGCTGAACTGTTCTTTTATAATAGTAATTATTTGTCTTTCAAATTTGAAGGAGGGTGAGCAAGCATCTTGAGGAACATTCATCATTAACTCCTCCAAAAAATATAATTTATTAAATAATAACACTGAATATGTGAATCATAACAGTGATTGACAGCTGATAGGAATAATATGATTGTTGATATTATCATATTCATACGGACACACATCGATGAGACAGTTAATTCATGTACTTGCAGCAGTCTGCATAGATTTGGTACCCCCGCTGGTCTAAGAGTGAAACCAACTCATTCAGTTAAAATTCATTAAATTATGTCTGCCACCTTATATATTTATATTTATGGCTTTACTGATGGGCCACAATAATGTCACCTAATGATATTAAGTTAAAATATCAATATTGTGGCTTTCCAAGTTAACATTGATTGATATGACTGCGATTAAATCAGCATATACTTCTGCCAGGGGATGCCACCCCTGAAATTCTCCTGCCACCCTCTTGCCACCCCATGAATATTTTTCTAGATCCACCCCTGGATAGCAGCCATGTCCACCTTCAAGCAGGTGGCCTTAACGTTAGCCTAGCTAGTGCTAGCCAGCGCCGTATATGGCTATGGTAGATGGCTCTGGTGCTAGCCAGCCAACTGTTGCTGACTGTTCCATTTGTTGGCAGAAGGCTTATGCTGTATTCGAATGAAAGAGCGAACAATGAATACTTTAACAGGTAAGACTGGCATAATTGCCATTGGTATAAGCTAGTTAGCTTAGCATTGCTGCTAAGTTTGTATTCTGAAGCCATGGTCTAACTAACTTACTAGTAGGTTAGCTGATGTTAGCTAGCTAATGAATGTTTCTTGTGCTAGGTGGTTGGTGGTTTCATGACATTGTCTAATCAAATTAGGCCTAATCTAAATCGGTGTCAAAGTTGGTAACGTTAGTTGCTCTTATAATGTTCTTAATGAATTTGTCACGGACCCTATTGCACATTCGTGTCACCACGTGTCATAGGGCTGCAACAAACGACTAATTTGATAATCGATTAATCTATCGATTAATGAAACGATTAATCGATTATTCGGATCGTTAAGGTTTTAACTGTACTACTACTTATAACAATACTGCTTATCGATCCGGTCCTTTTATCGATAGTATTAACGGTTCTTTTGACAAGAAATAAGGTAAACTAACTAAACAAATTGTGAACAAAACTAACATTGCTTTTTATTTTAATTAAATGCATAATATTTCACATCAAAAGAAACAACAATGTTAAATAATGTGATGACAGAACTGTAAACAGAATAGCTGAAACTTTAACAAAATAACTCAGTTACCTCTAATCATTAACCTATGTTTTTATAACTGAGTTAACTCTGTGTGTTGCTGCTAGCATACATAACACCTGACGTGGAAACGTTACTCGTGGACGGGGCTAAAGAGCTACTAGAAAGACAGTCGAACCCGGTGCATTCCTCCGTCTGAATGTGGTGCACTTTTGCTAAATGTTTAGACAAATTGCTCGTTTTACCGCCTTTATATGATAAACTGTTATTGCACTTTTGGTAACGAGCATTGTCCGTGTGTGTGTAAACTGCCCCGCCCCCTCGCAAGCAGACGGGGGAGAGATCTCTTGTCTGAATTGGGAAGATCGAAAATACATTATAGACGCATTTTGTAGTCATATTGCAAATTAGAAACTGAGTTGGCGACACTAAGACTGCGATATAATGTTTATGTAGCAATAATACATATGACATATGTTTTAAATGTCTCCTGTACCGATAAAAAAGAGCGATAACGTTGGAGCATAACGGGTTGTAGAACACATGTGATGACGTCACCAACGAATCGACGACTGAATTAGTTGCCAACTAATTTAGTAATCGATTAAGGCGATTAGTTGTTACACCCCTAGTGTCTTGGCTTTCAGAATATTAAACTTGTGCTCTCTCCTGACAGACTGAGAGGCTGATAACCTCAGCTCAGTGACGTAAAGGCACAACTTTTATATCATCATTATAGTTTAAAAAAAATAAGAGACTAAATGAAAAACAGGTATAAAATACTATATGACATTAACACAACAGTTGTTAAAAATAACAAGAATACAGTTTAAAAGGGGAGTGATTTGTAAGATATCCATAAAGAAAAATCAAATCTGTTTACAGTTCTGTTTCATATGGGTGTTGAGAGATGTATCCATAGATCTCTTAATGTTGCTCTGAGTCACAGAGTTCAACATTTTATGACTGAGCATGCTGCTCTCAAAACATGCTCAGACATAAAAAGTTGAACTCTTTTTTAGCCTCATTGTAGCCTGTGGCTTACTTAGAGTTTAAGCCTCGCCTAGCAAGCAAAGTTTCAATCACTCAATACTTTCATCAACACTACTCTGGATGATAAAGGATTACCAAACTCTCTCTCCCTCGTCACAATGTTTACAGGTTCGCAATGTTTATAGGTTTGAAATGTTTATAGGTTATTACAATGCGTAATGTTATTTCTCTGAAAACACAAACATTTTTTATCTTATTTTATTTCTATACTATTCTAGCCTAAATTAGCTTCTACTTTTACCTGCATTTTGTACACTGTCCTGTTTTGCACTTTTCCTGTCTTGTCCCTGCACCCTGTCCAATGTTATCTTTATGTCAGTACCCACCAGCAACACATTTCTAGTATGTTGTAAAACTACATGGCGAATAAACAGATATTGTATCTTGTATCTTCCTCTAGGCCTACTGATTGCCTGCCTGGTGTTGACCGACGCGATGAGGTGTATTGCCTAAATCCTAAATCCAATCCACGGATTGCTTCCTAGTTGGAGGTAGGCCTAGTATGCAACACAGACCGTAGTTTATAGACTGCGCATAACTGCAGTCCCCAGCTCCAGTGCTTCCCTCCATGAAGTACTGAAGCTCAGACATTTGTTACCTGTGCAGCACACCTGAGATTAATCACTTCATCCAATACTGTTTGACAGTACATTTATGTGAGCTTACCTCTCTTGCTTCCCTGTGGTGTTTTTTTACTGCCTCTATTCCAGATTTGACATCCTCGTGATCCTGGTGTGCGTGCGCCTCGAAGAAATTGCTAGTGACTGTTCGAGTGTTGTTGCAGCTAAGGTAGTTAACATTTCGATATGATTGTGTGACTGCGGTCTCGTCTAAATGGGATGCTCAACTACCTGACTGAATGGCTACACCTTTACAACATGCTCATGTTCATAATCTGCATACAAACTGAAAAATTCCTTTTGTTGGTTGCCTTTGTTATTTCTCCTTTCTCTGGTCTCCTTTTTTCTAGGTCATCAGAGAGGCCAACCATCCTCATCAGTGTCAAGCAGCCAGGCTAACTATCCTCTTCAGTGTCAAGCAGCCAGGCTAACCATCCTCTTCAGTGTCAGGCAGCCAGGCTAACCATCCTCTTCAGTGTCAGGCAGCCAGGCTAACCGTCCTGTTCATTGTCAGGCAGATTGAATTATGTTTGGGTAGGTAACTAGTTACCACGCACAACAATGTTCCACTGTAAATATATTGGATGTCAGCATGTGTCTGAGAAGGTGCATAACTTATTTCAGCACACAAAGTTGCACAGTAATGCCCCCAATTTTCACTATCAGTGTGGGGTGCCCATTCAGTCATCTTCAGAAGCTGCTGGTGAACATGATGATGAACATGATGAAGAGACACCCAAAAGCTTTGCTGACATTAGCAGGCGAGGTGAAGTTGGTGGAGATGGATGCCCCTCTCTTCTCCAACAAGTTAAAACTAGAGTGGAATATAAAACTAGGAACAACACTCTGGCTCGACGCCGACGAAGCCGAGAGGGAAGAAGGAACACTGGAGTGGCAGGAGAGTCCAGACTGACGAGAGGTCCTGTCGACCAATACGGGTATGTGTAGGGGTGGACAAAATATAGATATTGCAATTATTGTACGTTGAAGGTTTTGAAGGTTACAGTAATAATAATTCCTTGCTTTTACCTAGCTCTTTTAAGGACACCCAGTGCTTTACGATGGTCTTCTCATTCACACACTGAGAAGTGGCGAACATACAGCGCCAGTGTCCTCTCCATTCACACTCACACACTAATGGCGATCAGCAACCATGCAAGGCACTGACACGACCCGTTGGGAGCAATTAGGGGTTAAAGGGGCACTGCCATGCTAGACTAACTTAGGTTATTTGAATTGAATGTTTAAATGATGTGTGTAGATTTTGTATAATCGCCGTCAGTGTAACTGTGTCCATGATAATTGAAATGTTCCCACTCCAAAACCAGTCCAAATTATCGGCCCCAATAGTATTGATTTAACCTATGATTCCTATCCCTAGGTGTGTGAGGTGGTGCCCAGCAGACTTACCAGAGGGGGAGACCGAGGCAACGTTGGAGGATTCGAAAAGGGATCTGCGGAACATCTACTCAGGTATGCAATCTACTTTATTTTTGGTGAATTGACACCTAAATAAACATCCCACATTAAGCAAAAAGGCCACCTTAATATTCAGAATGAGTAATGATGAGAGCATTAAATTAAAGGTTTGACACTCAACATTTCCCAGAGGTGGGGACATTGAATTTAATTGTTGTTACTTGGGTACTCTCAAACATGTATTTGTATGTCTGTACACAGAGGAAGGGATGGGTGGGGCAGAGAGAGCAGAACCTCTGATGGTGAGGACCTACGTCATTCTGCGGAGGTACCTCAACAGAATGCCTGCTCCAGCGATGTTGGAGGTCAAAGAGGAATGGCCTTTTCTCTTTTCTAAGAGAGGGCTTTTCTCCCACCTTTGCCTCCTGACGGACGTCAACATACTTCAGAAGCTCCAAGAGGCCCTGGGTCAGAGAGGACAGACCATCCTGCATTTCTGCCAGAAACTGGACAACCCGAAGATCAGGGAAGTTCTGGCCAGCTATGATCCAGAGGGTTCGGAGAAGGCTGCCTGCATCCTCCAGCTCCTTATGGTCTACTTTAAGGAGCCTACGGAGAAACTGATGCTCAAAGTTGATGTACGTTATTTTTAATTTATTTAAAATGCTAAACGAGTGATTACATTAGGGGCGACTGAAGCTCAGTTGGTAGAGCTGGTCTTTCATCGACCGTAGGGTTGGTGGTTCGAATCCTGGCTCTGACTGTCCGCATGTCGGAAGTATCCTTGAGCAAGACACTTAACCCCCAAGTTGCTCCAAATGGGCCGAGCTGATCTGTGTTGAGCTGTAGTGCGCGGATTAGCTGTTGCCTTAGCATCAACCAGGCGGGGGCTGCACATTGGTTTGCGGCACGTCCATTTGTAAGCGCTTCGGGTGTCTTGAAAAGCGCTATATAAATGCAAGTAATTATTATTAGACCATTCATTATGTTCTGATTTACCTCTGACCAATGAACGATCTTCATCCTTGCATAATGTTAAATGTATGCTATTGTGTGTTACTTTGTTACAGACCTGTTCCACTGCTGCTGATGTAGTACTGTAGCACTCCCAAGCACCCCCTGCTTGATCATTCAAGGTAATGTAATGTTCAGGGATGGGATTTTTCCTGTTTATACAGGATTTCCTGCTTTTCTGACCTGAATGGCTAGACTTCACTGCTGCTTTTATTCTTATTATATAATTTCACTTAGGACATCCCTGTTCTGCTCCACCATCAATGAGGGATAGGATATTGAATGGTTACTCTAAAGAGCTTAAGTGTTCCTTTGCATCGAGGGGAGAATCTGACTGAAGGCCTTCCATCTCTCCTGCACTCCATTCAAGTCCAGTCTGTGAAACGACACTTACGATACTCTGACGCCACATGTTTCAGCGATTCGCGTTAGTTAAAATCTCTAGCCTGTTTCAATGATTCAGGGGTCTGACGAGTTGACATGTTCTCGTTCCAGCTGGGCTCGTAACCATCTACCCATAGAGGAATGAGGTGAAACCGTCTAGCCATAAAGGCAGAGGGAGGAGGGCTAGGGAGTTGCTTTGTCGTTCAGCCAGATTCTCCTATCTGCACAGGGACCTTTGATGCTTTTACAGTGACTGTTAAGTAGCCTACCTCACTGATGGTGGAGTAGAAAAGTGCTGTCCACCTGAAGTGGAGGGTTCTGTGTAATGTCCTTGCATGCTCTGCACTGTATATTTTCCTGCTTTTTGGTCCTTGGCCAATCATGAATGTTACTCGGATCCGGTATTGACATCTCTAGCTCAAGTATTATTTTTGTTTTGATTGATTCTAGGAATGTACCTATCCACAATAACGCATGACAGTGTATCTGTTCATTTCAGGTGACACAATGAAGCCTTCTGGGTGGATGCTATCCATCGAGGGACAAGTGGTAATGGGCCCACACCCATTTTTTTTGCATGGGGTAGCTGCTTTATTCAGGAGCTACTATGTCTTCAACCTCGAATATCCCGTTGGATCATGCACACTGGAGTTCATCCAAAGGTATTGTAACACTCAAACACATGATCAATGTCATCAGTAAGACTTATCATGCAAAGGTGTGTTTCACTATCTGGCTATTAAGTCTATGCCTTTCTACAGAGGCCACAAAGTAGATTAAATGCTTTGAGTATGAAGCCTGGAACCAATTATGCGAATTGGGACCACACCATCACTTGATGTTGCTGGGCTATCTTGTTAAAAAATTGACAAAATGGTTTAATTCACATTTATAGTATGGCTTAAAAATTTGGATAAGTAAGTAAACCTTATGTTAGAGGTACCTGAGGCACTCTGCTAGGCTACAAATAATGTTATTGTGAGAGGATGATCCAACAGGTTTGGACTAGTAACAGTCGGTGTGGGAAAAGACACAGGTGAACACCTTGATAAATGCTGCCTGCAATACATGAGTCTAATTAAAACTGAAACGTATCTTTGCTTATTAACAGGTGCTTCTTGGGCATCAACCCGGAGAAAGGCTCCAAGGCAAAGAAGCGAAGCTCCATTAACCCTCACGTGAGCACCCTTCACCGGAAGCTGATAGACTTAGAATGGTCTGCATAGACTGCATGGTGTGCGGGGACAAGTCCAGTGGGAAGCATTACGGTCAGTTCACCTGCGAGGGATTATTTGTTTAAAGGATCCGTTAAGGGTTAATCTGTTTTTTATGGATAGTTGAGGTGAACTAGTTCATGTTCCTGTTTGTTTACTCTGTTGTTTACACTGTTGTTTATTTAGTCAATAAATATGCCAGTGGGCTTCCATTGATTTTACCTCATTTGTGCGTTTGGTGTTGTTTTTAATTGTACAGTAAGATTACGTGCATTTTTGTAGTGCAGCTCCAGTACTTCCAGGAGGAAGTTCACACTTTGGTTTCCTGTTAAACTTGGACAAGAAACCATTGTATGAGCTTCCTCCAGGAAGTACTGGAGTTGGGGCTTACAGTTATGCACATGTATCATTGTAAATTCACAGTAAATTACTGGCTACTCCTGCATTACTTTCACAGTACACATTGTAAATTCACAGTAAATTACTGGCTTCTCCTGCATTACTTTCACAGTACACATTGTAAATTCACAGTAAATTACTGGCTACTCCTGCATTACTTTCACAATAGAAATGTAAAAGTACAGGCCCTTGTTGTAATGCATGTACAACAAAATGATGTAATTCCCCAGTAACATACTGTAATATCACAGTAATTGAAGCTGTGAAGTTACAGTATACAGTTTTACCTTTACAACAATGCATTGTAATATCATGGATGTGAAATTACAATACATTGCTGTGAAGAAATTCACAGTAAATTGCTGTGAACCTTACTGTGAAAGTCATGCAACAAGTTGCCAGGTAATTATTGTGAATTCACAGTGGATATTTTTACAGTGCAGGGAATTCGTTGTGCGGGGCACACCTTGCAGTTGTGCATAAACGCGGCTGTTAAATTAGATCCCATCTGCCGAGTGATTGCTGCTGCCAGAAGCCTTGTGGGACACTTCAAAAAAAGTGCCAAGGCAACAGCAGCTCTCACTTTGAAACAGAAGCAACAGAATGTGGCTGAACACAAACTGATACAAGATGTGTCCACACGATGGAACTCCACTTATTCGATGCTGGAGCGTCTTCTGGAACAGAGATGTCCGGTTACAGCTCTGCTTTCAGAACCCGGGACCACCCACCGGTCTGACCGAGATCTGGATCTCACGACTGCCCAATGGAGGACAGCGGAGGACATTGTCTCCGTGCTGAGGCCCATGATCACCCTCACCGAGCTGCTCTCACAAGATATAAACGCATCTCTGTCTGCTACGCTGCCGATGCTCGTCAACATGAAGAGGCGCCACTTGTTGAGTCGTGATGATGACAGCACGACCGTGAAGGCAGTTAAGAAAAAAATCACAGAGGAAATCGACAAAAGGTGGGAGCTCACAGGGAGTCTGGAGGGCAGCATATATATTCAAGCTGCAGTCCTTGACCCACGGTTCAAGAGCTTGTCATTCCACGGTGCAGAGAAATGGGACGATGCATACACAACGGTGTGGGATCTGGCTGAGAGTTTATCTCCAGCAGAAGAAGCTACTGCTCAGAGAGAGGACAGCAGCGGCGCAGAGGAAAGTGAGCCCACACCAAAGAGGCAAAGGGAAAAGCAGCAGGACATATCAATGCTGATGGCCTTTGATGAAGATCAACAGACGGAAGAAGAGAAAAATGAAATGAAGACATACTTGGAGGACCGAACAAAGGTTGACAAGGGAGCACTGATTTGGTGGGAAATGAATGAGGAACGCTATCCCAAGCTTGCCAGAGCAGCTAAGCGCATCCACTCCATCCCTTCCAGATCCACGCCATCGGAGCGCATATTTTCCAAAGCCGGCTTCATTGTGAGCAAGACACGGAGCTCACTTCTCCCGGACAACACAGACAAACTCGTGTTCTTGTCTCATAATATGAGAAGACTAAGATCGGAGGGAAACCCTGAAAGTCAGGTAGTGGCCTAGCCTAATATAACACCATAGTTTTGTAGTTTATAGTTTTCGTTCTTCGTTCGTTCAACTGAAGTGTTTAAGTTAAGTTTTGCGGTATATTTATAATTTTTGTTTGCATTCCGACCTCAGGAAAAAACTGAAAGTTTTATTTTCATGTTGAGAATACTTCTCTGTAGGCCTGTTTACTTTTGCACTGATATTTAAATATTTAAGTTGGCTTGAGCCTATATTTATTTATTCGTTTGTTTATATAATTTATATTTATTTTACATGTTTAAAAGAAACGAAAAATATAGTTTAAATTTAGATTTTTAACAGAGGACTGTTTTTGTTTGTTTTATAAAGTTATTGTGTTGGTTTTAAAAGTTCATAAGTTGTGTGATGTTTTTATATGGTGTGTTGTGTTGAAATAAATTAACAAAATGTTAAGACAGTCTCCTTGTTGATTTTTCCAACACATTCAGAATCATAATTTAATTACTTGCCGGTTGCGCGAAAAAGGCGCTTTGTCCCTGCGTGCGCTTTCATTCGCGCCACTGGTCGATCAGTGGTCGACCAGTGGCCTTACCTGACGACCAGTGGTCGACCAGGAAAATCTTTTGTCGGTGGCAGCCCTAGTAATGTTGTATCCATGGATGTAGAAAGAACAGTTCTACCGCAAAATTATTCTCCGTTGGGACTTCCTGCAACAACACCACGCCGTTATCTTGATTTTGATTGGCCAGAAGACATTAGCAAATATGTTTTATTGGGAAGACGATCGCTACGTGACAAAAGTTTTCAAAATCGTTTCTAGTCTTCGGTATTTCCAGACAAGTGGCTACTGACATCAATCTTACTAGGTGCTGTCTGTGCAATTTACACTTTATTTTGCTTACTTTAACATCATTTTTCATGGAGGAGCTAAGGTGGGGCTAAGCCATTTCTTGGTATGGCTGTAGCCTACCCCAGCCATACACTGATTATACAACATTATTGTATTAAATAAAAACATGGTGATGTTTTGTAAATAATTACATGTCTCTTATTTAGCACAGAATATGATCCTATCCGTGACATATGGATCTTAACAAAGATCCGCTATATCAGATTCCCTATCAGCTGTTTATTTCACATGAGTTCCAATGCGGCAGCTTTTTAATCACTGCTCCCCCTGGTGGATCCATGATCTATTGCAGCTGGTTTCATTATAATTTACCAAGGGGTGTATCAAGTCATGCGGGGGGTTTTCCTTTCAGCGAGGGCCGGCCCCGTGCCGATAACAGCCCCACTACAGTAGGGGTGTCCGAAATAAGGTGCTACATCTGTAGACCTGCCAGCGATGTGGCGGGGATTATCTCCATGTAAATACTAACAACAAAATAACAAAACAGTTACAATGAAGGCTCGATAATCAGCTCACAGGCAGGCAATACAATAAATTATCAATTTGTGTAATCAATTTAAAAAATATATATTATTAATAATAACGTGTGCATAGCCATTTTTCAGGGGCGGACTTGCCATCTGTATAATTTCCCCGCAGCGAGGCTCCCCCCGTTGATAACCCACTAGCGCAGTTTTTCTCAAACCTTTTCATACCAGGGACCACTTAACCAATAAAGAAACACTCAAGGACCACCTAACTCCACAAATATCCAAAAACAATAGGCCTGCTTACCACTCCAACAGTACATAACAGCCTAATAATGACAGCTTAACCTTCTCTACAGTATATCGCCTCGTTCACCCAATAAATCAACAATACAAATACAGATTATATAAGCATTTAGTTCAAATGCGATTTAAAATGCTCACTCTTATGAAATGTAGACTACATTTATTACGGAGTTTATGTCCAAGCCAACAGACTCAGTTGGCTACTGAGAAATGCAAAATACCCGCATGTAGTACGACACAAACCTCCGCTTTGGATTTTCAAAACAAAATACAGTAAAACTATGGTCGCAGGCCCAAGTTGAACTCTCTGAGGTCTAAGCAATTTTTTCACATGTTAGGCTCGAACAAAAATCGAAAACGTTGATGCAGCCCCAACAACAGCATCTGATCATCAACAGACTTTATGCAATACTTCATTGGATGCATATATTAGATAATAATCTCTATCTCACTCCTAAAACATCTACATCTACTTTCAGCATGGATAAATGTTCATAAAACACATCCATTGTTTGTTCTATATGCTTCTTGAAATCCTAAAAAACACATTGTTTTTCTAGAACAGATTACAAATCGCCAGAAAATGGTACAAGCAAGTGGCAACATGTTTGACGAATGTGTTGCGCTGGGCTATAACATGCAATCGAAAATGAAACTAAAGCTTGCTCCATTGCGGAGAGAGTACGGAAAACTTAAATGTATTTATTTAATCACTAGCACAATCATTTTTTAGCTTCCCATCCAGTTTGAAGGCACCTTTTGATTACCCTGAATATGTGATATGTCTTGACTTTTTCTGTTAAATGTAAGAAAAGTAACATTTAGACATGTGTAAAGTACTCAAATTAAAATGAGAACGTAGGGTGGACCACATCTGGTTGTAGGTAGAAGCAAACTAGTCCCAGACCTGTCAATACAGGTCGGGAGCAGGGGATCTGGCCGTAGTGAAATACAGAACTGTTTCAGTATCAGGGACACGTCTCAAGGACCTATAGTGACTGACTGATGTACTCACATCTTCTTGCAGTTTCAAAGTGTAGAAATATCTGTTAGCAGTAATGCACAGTAACCACAAGCTTGACCACAAGGGCCTCCAGGTGTTTTTTCATGGTTTAAACAGACATTGTGGTTGGGGGATTGAACACTTGATAACCAGTAAATTATTTTGCAGTTTTATAACAAACGTAAACTTATTTTTGTAACCCACCGATTGTTCAAATACAAACTGATCATTCACTTAGAAACATGAAATAGGACCGTATATTCTTCTGTAGCAGACTGAAAACCCACCTGTCTCAACTTTACCCTGGCATTGGCCTATAGAAAAAAGATAATAAAAATGGTTTCTCTATGTAGCACTTGAAAGGTTTGGATTATTTGAGGAACATACAGTAGCACTTACTTTTTGGACTAGTGAAAGCTAATGTTCTTGAAGGGTATTGCTTTTATAACTTTGTGTCTTCATTGTTGAATGCACTTACTGTAATGGCGCATTTCCACTGCAGGGCCCCGCACGGCTTAGTACTCACTTTATGCTGCGTTTCCATTACAGTTTAGGAACTGGGGTAGTAACTATAGTAACGCAGTGTAGGCGGAGCCGTGACATCATCTTCAATGCGAAACACAAAACCAACTTCAGCCGTTAGCTGTTAGCCCTCAGAGCTCACAACTCCTCATATCTGTTCAGAAACTAGACAGAAGTTAAACAAGTACAAACCACAGACTGTCTGTGTCATGGTGAATACAGTCGCTGGTTTATTTCTGTCTGTAGGTTGTGAGTGTGGACGGTTGGAGCATATACACTGTTAGCTTAGCCGATCTCCATTCAGAAAACACGCATTTTAAAAGGTTGTTCGCCTGCCGTCTGTCTGCAGACTTGTCAAAGCATTCATTCATGGTTTTTACTAACCGGTATCAGTATGTTGTTACTTTGGCATCATCTTGAAACGTGTATTAGAAAATTAAATCACGGTAAAATATGTTAATTTTTCTGTAGTTGCCAGCGATTCTCTCACTAGTTTAGCATACTCAGCCCGGTTGTTGGCCCGGAAAGAACCTCGATTTTGGAGAGCCAGAAAACTGTGAAAAAGTACCCACTAGCCGGAACCACTGCACTACGTTTCTCCACGTAAGACACAGGAATCTGACATACAGTCATGTGTTAGCAGGTTTAAAACACTGATATTCAAAAGGCCTCACACATGGACCAATGATCAAGAAACATGTTCCACCTGACCAAACACCTGATGGCATAATTGTTGGCTCATCAATCAGGATGTTAGCATGATACAAAATCCCAGGTGAGTAGTTTCTTACAGCAACAATGGAAGCTGACATGGAAGCAAGAGGAAGAGGAAGAGGAAGAGCTTGGCTGAGAGTGAGAGGAGGAGGAAGAGTACTCGCTCAAGATTTTTTTTTTCTCTTTTTTTTAACCTTTATTTAACCAGATAAAAGCATTGAGATACATTCAAATGTTCAATGCTGACCTGGCCAAGAAGGCAGCAACATTACACATAACACATTTACACAAACATGAAATGAAATGTTATCAACCATGGTTTGACGATGCGAGAGGCTGGACAGAGGGTTCAGCCTAATCTAAGCCGATTTACTGTTGCCTCTGTAATCCGGACACTTAGACTTGAAAACAGGTTAGTTACCAGTTTGTAGCTCTGCATAATTCATGATAAGTCAGTGCTTATATCTGTTGTGTGAAACGTATTTACTTCATTACTGTAATTGAATTGTTGGCAGGTTGCATACTATAACAAAAATCCTGCACAATTTACTGTGGTAAACTTACTTTTATGCAACACAGACACTAACCAACCACAATGTATTTGTTGTTTATCTGAAGGTCTGAGAAACAAAGAGGTGCAGGTCGAAGGCTAAGGATTTTCAATGAGGCACAGGAAGCAGCAGTTACAAACTGGGTTTTGGCAAACAATGCATCACACTTAGAGAGATCCGAAGCATAGTAATAACTATGTGCTTAGATGCATGTTGCACAATGTTATTTTTGAATAAAATATGATTTTTTTCAACAACTAATTTGTATTTCTTCATTTACTGTATGTCTGTATACTCAAGCAATCTTTCTCTGCAGAAACATCCATGTACAGAGCATAGCCCATAACAGATGAAAGTGCTTTAGATGATGCTCAGCAGTGTGTAGTTGGGTGCTCAAACAATCTAGTATTGTAAATGAAGTGTATTATATTTGGTGCAAAAGTTTGCATTTGGTAAGTGTTTATGTAGTTTTGAGTGCAGTTCTTCATTTAGCAGGAGAAATTAGGTGTTTTGCAATTTGGGTGTGTAGTTTTGTGAATTGTGTTTAGTGTTCTGAGAAACTGAGCAATTTAAAAAAAAAATGTTTGTTAGCAATCGAGAAAAACTGTAATATAATCTGCCTGAGTTGGCATGGCTGTCCGACTGAGGGAGAGTGTGTGTGTCTGTGTGTGTGCGCGTGCGTGTGTGTCTGCAAGTGAATGAAGGACAAAATGGAAAGAGCCCATTTCCCTCGATAAGGTAATAGAGAGTGACATAGATAGCTAGAGAGCAGATGTAAAAGAGTGGATTCTGATCCCATTTGTAATCAGTGTATGTCATGCATGGAGGTTTTTTTTATATTCTACACTAGGATCCACATCTAAAAATCAAGCACCCCAGGGAGTGAGTCAGCCGTTTAAGCAAGTTGTATTAGTCACCAAACGGTGGTACTACAACGTCCATGTCAGTCTGTGACAACATTGGGCTCTTTGATATATTTATTTTAATGTCACCTTATATATTCGTGTGTGTTCAATTTGAAGGGACAAATTACATTTTTTCCTCTTTAAATTTAGAGAGGTTTTTCATATATTCCTGAAACGATGTCCCATTTTTAGTAATAATAAATTAACGCAATAGTCTTTTTCTTCCACTTTTATGTGTAATCAAAAGGGTGGGTTTTTGTGGCTATTTATAGCCAAATTATATAAATGACCTGTGACTTCTGCCTTGCAATTCCCAGACATCTGGAGAGGCCCTGAGTCTCTGGCTTCCCCTGTTAATTGCAAAAACCATTGTTGATTAACCCAAAGGGAGATTTGCCTCATATATAATGCACTTAAAGTCTTGTTAAATTAATGATTCATTTCCTGTAGACCCCAAAAGAGGCCTTGAGAATTGGGTCACACAGTAAACGAGACCATAGAAATTTGTTCTCATTTTTAAATGTATTCATTCCAGATAGCTGACTTTTAGGTGAGAAGAAGATCAGGGAAGACCTTAGGGCATGGGAACAGTTAACTTCTGGTGGTTTACTGATTCTGTGTACCTCATAGGACGATGGCGTTTGGATATTTACAAGTATGGCTTTCATAAAGAAAAACAGGTGACATTTGTATGATGGGCTGCATAGGGATATTGTTTGTGCGTTCTGTCAAAGAGTCCTCTGTCATGACTCCAAATCATTGATTGGGGGACTGCCTGAGGGCAGAGGGACAGAAACATACACACAAGAGATGAAGCAACAGATGGAATCGACAAACAGCTGAGTCACTGCCTGGGGTCCCGCCCAGGAGTGAAACTGGCCAAGGGAACACTGCCAACTCACTGGCTAGCTCACTCAGAAGTGAACTCGCTAATAACAAATAACTAGGGAGGAGCAAGCGATTAAACTCCTCCCCACCTTTGTTTAAATGTTGTGATGATTTTGGTACTCGGCGCTCTTGTTTTGCCTGGCCGTTCCTGAGACGTGTCTCACGCGGTGGTAGAACCTGAGCCCGGAGTACTCTGCATTTTGAAGCTGTTGTTGCAGAGTGCTTCGTGATTAGGTGATGTATTGTATCTTTTACCATTACACATATTATTGTTTGACCCTTATCCTGGTTGTTTTGAGTTTTTCCTTCTTTTGAGAACCCGCTCATATAGGAACGGCGCTGAGCAGATGTTCTGCCACAACAGCTCTAAAATACTTTTTCCCTTGGACTTAATTGGAAAAGAGACATCTGTGAAGGAAGACTTCGTAAAATAAACTTCCTAGGACAAACTTATGAATGGCCCTTATTTCAATAATTAGATCCTGAAGTTGTAAATGGAGCAAAAATCCTACCAATAATTATTTTCCCACTCCATTTTTCAGACTGAGATCGCCGGAACATCCAGTGATAATCAGGATATTTCTGTTCTTTAGAGTCAGGCCATTTTGGCTTCATGTACCACTTTTATAGTATAGAAATGAACAATATGATGTGTACATTTCTCTTTATGCATTTAAGACAACAACACATAAATGAGCCACATTGTTTTGTGACAATTCCAATTATGCATTATTGTCACTCAAAGGTCACCCAGATGATCCTTCTGTTTAAGTAATATTTGCTTAAACGTACAATGACCAGCCATTTCAGGAAATCACAGAGCCTTTTTACTATGAAACTCAATAGTTGTGATATGTTCAAGAGGAAACGGTGGGCACCATGTAAGGTTGGTGGATGGTAATGTTGTTTATTTTGCAGGTATTTCAAATCAAAGTATTGGTCATATGTTGGGACTTCAACCAGGCCTGGCTCTCTGTCTGTTAACTGGCCCTAGCATAGCACTAGCCTATAGCCAGAGCACATGACTTTAAAAACTGTTAAACTTCCACTCTTGTCAACCTGTAGCCTAGTGATTTAATGTAATCTTACTGATTGCTGTATGGCTGTATGTATTACTGTATGTTAATACTCAGGGTACTCAATAGGCACATTGTTAAGTTGATGTTAGCAATGTTTGCACAGACAAAAGGGCTTGCATGTAAAACTAACCCCCTCGTATCTAACATAAGATGGAATTCTGATTTAATGGAGACTGATTCTGAAATGTTTTAAGTTAGGTGTCAATATGATTTGTTAGTCACACATTCAGAATCAAATTTGAAATGGAGCCTAAGCAGAAGCCTCTAGCCATTGGCACTAGGGCTGTACCCAAATATTCTTCTATTCGAATATTCGTTCGTTGGTCAACTATTCGGGTTTCAATTTCATTATTCGGATATTCGTTTTTTGTTTGTTTGTTATCTTTCTAAATGTATGCTATTAATAAAGGTGAATTGCCATATTCTTATACTATATTTATACTTTTGAATTGCACTGTTAAAATGCGGAAATATATACAATCTCAGCCTGTGCTCCTGACATCGCGTTCACTCACAGTCACGAACGCAAACGGCACGCTTCACCTCGCTTCACCTCGTTTCACCCACAAAATGTCGAAGACTTCAGCTGTGTGGGACCATTTTAAATTGGACAACGCTAAGAAGAAGGCAGTGTGCCAAATATGCGAGAAGAAACTGGCCTACCACGGTGGCACAACAACTCTGAAAAGTCACCTGGATGCTGTAAGTAGTAGCCTAGCTTAGCTTAGCTGTTGTCAAGTTGCCATGATGAAGCTGCTTTATCCGCCGTTCAAACAGTAATGTTACACATGATAAAAACGTGCACTTACTTTGCTTGGAAAATAGTTGCAAGCAAGCAACCACTTTTTTTTTTATATTAGTTTTTTAATTTAACAAGTAGGTAACAAGGTAACAAGTATGACACTGTTAGGCCTACTGTTATGGCTATGTTATTAAAAGTATTGTTGTTATAACATAAATATGTGTTTTGTATCTTTGTTTGACTGTTCAGGTTGTAACATGTTATAGACGGAATTTGGAACCAGATTTGGTCCGCGGGTGCTGCACTGCGGCTGGGTTAAATGCGAGGACACATTTACTTGTAATGTTTGCGAGTACTGAGACAATGAATAAATATAAATCGTAATAGTATGCTCTTTCTGCGCTTCTGCTTAACAGCGTGTTGTCAGGTGTCTCGGATTCGGAGCGTATTATGAAACCTTTTTGAAAAAAAATATTTGGGGGAAAAAGAATGTTATTAAAAATATATATATATATATAATTCTATAATATTCGAATATTCGCTGCTGATTACTACCGAATATCCGGAGCCCAAAAAATGGTATTTGGGACAGCCCTAATTGGCAGTACTCACAAATTGATGGTAA
This sequence comes from Notothenia rossii, assembly GCF_949606895.1. NCBI lineage: Eukaryota > Metazoa > Chordata > Actinopteri > Perciformes > Nototheniidae > Notothenia > Notothenia rossii. The sequence continues at coordinate 42,139,640 of NC_136906.1, read as the reverse complement.
CAGCTCTACAAATCATATCAGAAAAAAGATGCCGAACACATCAGAGCAAGGTTGCTGCAAAACACTGCATATACAATAGCAGAGACTATGCAAACAAATATGGTCGAAAGAGCTGTTGACTTTTGATCTTTTCATGCCATTTGTTGGCAGTAAAAGAAAAAAAATAAGTTTAATCTAAAAATGAAGTTTAATTTGCATTTCTGAATGCCACAATCTGAGTCATGCTAGACTGAGAGTGAAGAGGCTTTTAGTGACTTTTGGACCCACAGATCAGGAACTGATGTACACACACACACACACACACACACCCCCACACACACACACACACACACACACACACACACACACACACACACACACACACACACACACGTCACACACACTAAATGTATGTTATGCATTTTGTGTTATAGTCACGATATTTAATCTATTGATTCGTGTTCACCAACACGATTTCCCCCTTTTTTTCGTGTCAAACAGAACGATTTTAAAAGCAATGTATTTCTATTGGTAGTATGTTTCGTGCCTGCAACACGTATTTTTGTCCGTTCGGGTATTGGAAGATCGGAAGCTGTGGGGTTCATAAAAACATGTTTTTACTCAATATCAAGCCACGATTATTGCTTTTATTTTAATTCGTATCATGTCAGACTTTTTTTGTCGTCTGTGAGGAAAATAAATTGGGCTCAGTGCCTCAGAATACTGAAATCTGTATTTTTTTAAATCTTTTTTTCCTTCTAATTTGTTATTCTTTTCTAAATAACACTGTTATTTACTCACCAATACCACACAATTATCCTTGTTTTTATTTATTTGTTTAATTCCATAATCTCTGGCTTTTTTGGCGTCCGTCAGGAACTGAACTTCAAAATAAAAATAACCGTAAACAGGCGTAGGCCTATAAGGGACATTTCAAGCATCATTCCGATACACAGCCACTGAACTGATTACCCAAGATCCTCAGCTATGGTTTAAGCTCGCTGATTGGATGTTTTAGCTGCAATGCATGTAGGGATACAGTGTTAATGCGATATTAAATCCGAAAAACATTTCTGAGTTTAGGATGGCCTTAGACACTACTACTACTACTACCAGCTATCGTTTAGGACTACTGTCCCCGTGATTAATCTTCAAGCTCTGGGATTTGGATGTTGGAGTGGCAGTGCGCCAAGGTTATGCCGAGCGTCAAACAACTCTTTGAAATGTAACGAAACCACGCCAGACTATCCAAAACTGGAGTTGAACGCCCCCCCAGAACTACATATGCTTGCTATTGTGTTTCGCAAAATGTTCTATGGGAAGTCTCGACTGAACGTTTTCGTTTTTCCCACAATTAGAAGTTGCCAGTATTAAACACATTGGTGTTATCAAATGTAAAACATATAATTAAACGTGGGTAAAAATCGCTTGTGTCCATAATGCGTAGCATTAATACCCACGTGACAGCTCATTGTTACTTTGTAATTCTACTCCACTACAATTCAGAGGTTAACCTGGTATTTGTACTCCACTACATTTATTTGAGTTACTTTGCAGATTCTGATTAAATGTGAAATATAAACAACCCTTAAATCAGACCTGAGTACAATTCAGGGAAGGTGATTGTCAAGTGCCAACAATCAGGAGATATTTGATAGTTGGTGCTTGAGAAGATACACATTTATCTGCAATTGACATGAATGGAAACGAGTAATAAAGTATATTCATTACTCGTTATTCTCTAATAATAGTTAATTAAAGACTGTATAATGGCTATTTTGCACATCCCTTTCAAGATTTCAAGATTTTGTAAGGTTTATTGGCATATCATATACACAACTAAGGTGTAGTTATGCAATGAATGAAAAACTTGGGTCGCAGCTGAGGTTCCTCAACAGTGACATCTATCAATACAGTATGTGTGTATACCTCCACCATTAAACTGTCATATTCTGCAAATGTCTTATACTATCTACATACATAAGAGTATAATTCACATGTATAATATCAGTTAAAATAAGTGCTTCAACATAGTTAACATTGCAGGAAAGCAATATATTAGACGTTAAGTACTTTGTCAGGCTTAATATTTATCTGGAGATACCCCCAAAGCTTTTTTCTTATTTAAAAGAAGACCTTAATCTAAAGTATTATTTAATGTTTAAATAAAGATTAATTCATTTTTCTGTTTTGCACATCCTCCTATTAATATCTTTGTACATCCTGCACTAAACTGTTTTATTGTGGAGATCACTTATAGTATCTTCTTCATTTTTTATATTCTATATTTCTATCATTGACCTTCTACTTTCCCCCTATGAAAGTATGTACTCTTAATATTTTTTTCATCAAATATAACACATAAAAACAATAATTCAATAACGTGGTACACACAGCCATAATAACTTTGTATTACTAGTGTAGGACACTTATGTATGTACAACATCTGAAGATGTGTAGTTTTATTCATGTTTTCACATCATTTTACAGCATATTGCTATATTATTTCAGACTCAGTATTTACATTCTTATATTCAAAGAAAATCAGTAATATCTTTAAAAACTACAAGTCCTTTTATATCAGCTGTGCACCGTTATTGTCACGATCTGTCTGTGTTGCGTTTTTTCTTGTCTAGATCTGTCTTTTGTTTTCTGTCCGCGTTGTGTTTTGTCTTGTTTAGATCTTTCCTTGGTTTCCTGTCTTTGTGTGTTCCCTCCTACCTGTTCCCTCCTACCTGTTTACTTGATTGTGTTCACCTGGTGAACACCTTGCACCTGTTGCACTTGTTTTCTCCTCCCTCCTCACCTGTCTCTTGTTTCGTTGACCAGTCTTGTGTGTATTTAAGTTCTGTTTTTGCTGTCTGTCATTGTTGGTTTCTTGTTTATCTGTGACTGTGTTCACAGGGTAGTGTTCTGTTTGTCCGCGTTAAACCTTGAAATAAAGGTATTTTCTCTGTTCAATCGGCATTTGGGTCCTGCCTGATTCACTCACCCTAACAGAAGAAACCAAACAAGGATGGGCCAAGCAGGTCCTTTTGAGCTGGAATTACTCAGTTCTTCCTTTTCTTTGGCTGGCTGCTCTGATAGGTGGAGGGGAGCGTCTGGTGTTCAGCAGCGAGAGGCTGCTCTGGCTGAGGCGCACCAGATGGCTATGGAGAAACCACGCTTGGTGAAATTCTTACCTGGCTGGATTTTGGACTTCCTCTCGGTGTGTGATTCCCGGCCGGTTAGCCCCAGGCGTGCTGTCCTCCTGCCTCCCGGTTCCCAGCCTGACACCATACTTCTCGGCGTGTTCCGTCTGGAGTCAACCTCTGCTTCTTCCCCAGTTCCTGCTCCTGTCCAGGAGCCGACCTCTGGAACTCGTCTGGCTTTTGGAGGTCCACGGAGCCTCCAAAAGGCTCCTAAGAGAGGGAGTCGCAAGTCCAGGCTAGTAGCCCGAGCCCCAAGAGTCATGGTTCCTGCCCCAGTTCTGGCCCCAGCAGCCATGGTTCCAGCCCCAGTTCTGGCCCCAGCAGCCATGGTTCCGGCCCCAATTCTGGCCCCAGCAGCCATGGTTCCGGCCCCAGTTCTCGCCCCAGCAGCCATGGTTCCGGCCTCAGTCCTGGCCCCAGCAGCCATGGTTCCGGCCCCAATTCTGGCCCCAGCAGCCATGGTTCCGGCCCCAATTCTGGCCCCAGCAGCCATGGTTCCGGCCCCAGTTCTGGCCCCAGCAGTCATGGTTCCAACCTCAGTCCTGGCCCCAGCAGCCTTGGTTCCGGCCCCAGTTCTGGCCCCAGCAACAAGGGTTCCGGCCCCAGTTCTGGCTCCAGCAGCCATGGTTCCGGCCCTGGTTCTGGCCCCAGCAGACATAGTCCCTCCTCTAGTCCCTTCTCTAGTCCCTTCTCTAGTCCCTCCTCTAGTCCCTCCTCTAGTCCCTTCCCTAGTCCTTCCTATAGTCCCTTCTCTAGTCCCTTCTCAAGACCCCTCTCTAGTCCCTCCTCTAGTCCCTTCTCTAGTCCCTCCTCTAGTTCCTTCTCTAGTCCCCTCTCCAGTCCCTTCTCCAGACCCTTCTCCAGTCCCTTCTCTAGTCCCTTCTCAAGACCCCTCTCTAGTCCCTCCTCTAGTCCCCTCTCAAGTCTCCTCTCCAGTTCCCTATCCAGTTCCCTCTCGAGTCCCCTCTCGAGTCCCCTCTCAAGTCACCTCTCCAGTTCCCTCTTAAGTCTCCTCTCGAGTCACCTCTCGAGTTCCCTCTCAAGTCTCCATTCGAGTCTCCTCTCGAGTTCCCTCTCGAGTTCCTTCTCCAGTTCCATCTCAAGTCCCCTCTCAAGTCCCCTCTCCAGTCTCCACTCAGGTCCCTACTCAAGTGCCGTTGGAGGTTCCGCTGGGGGGCTTGCCAACTCTATGTCCTATCCCGTTGGGGGTCCCGCTGACTACTCTTCTGCCGGGGGTCCTGCCAACCCTATTTGCTGTGCCGTAGGAGGTCCCGCCGACTACTTTCCTGCCGGGGGTTCTGCCAATTCTATGTCCTGTCCCGTTGGGGGTCCCGCCAACTACTCTTCTACTGGGGGTCCTGCCAACCCTGTGTCCTGTCCCGCTGGCGGTCCCGCCGACTACTCTTCTGCCGGGGGTCCTGCCGGCCCTATGTCCTGTTCCGTTGGAGGTCCAGCTGATAGTCCTGCCAATCCCATGTCTTGTTCCGTTGGAGGTCCCGCCGTCACCTGTCTCGCCGGGGGTCCTGACAACTCCTGTTCTTCTTCCATGGGGGATCCTGCCGAAGCCTGTCCCACCGGCTCCGGTTCCTGTCCGGCCGACACCGGGTCCTGCCTTGGCCTCCGGAGCTGTCCCGTCAGCGCCCTCCTGCCCGTCCTCCGGAGTTGTTCCGTCGCCGCCTGCTTCACTCTCGAGACCGGCCCCCTGAGAGCCGCGGTCTTCGCCCTCGAGCCCGGCCCCCTGAGAGCCGCGGCCTTCCGCCCCGCTGTGGTCTTCGCCCCTCCATGGACTCTGCCTTGTCCCCGGGCCGTCCGCCCGAGACCCCCTCCATGGTCTCTGCCTTGCACCCGGGCCGTCCGCCCGAGACCCCCACCATGGACTCTGCCTTGCCCCCGGGCTGCATTTGGGTCCTGCCTGATTCGCTCACCCTAACAGTTATGGTGTAAATATAACCTATCTACGAATTAGATCAAATGTAAAAGTCAGCCAAATTAGTGTTGATACTGCAAGGAGCCGTATTGTGTGAAGAGAAATTGAAGATGTTGTTTAATTGTTGATATATTTATGATCCACGTCAAGTATTTAGTTTCGGCGGCATTTCTTCCAATTTTTCCAAAGGTCTTCTCATCAGGGCTCTATAAATAAAGAACTACGGCAGATCTGTAATATGTAATGCAGCCGAACCGTGTATTACAATGCAGTTATGTGATGACTTTCAAAGAGAAAAGCAAGAACACTCGGAATTAAGTATTTTCTTAAAAAAAATAAGATTTTCGGATTTAATATCGCATTAACACCATATCCCTACATGCATTGCGGCTAAAACATCCAATCAGCGCGCTTAAACCATAGCTGAGGATCTTGGGTAATCAGTTCAGTGGCTGTGTATCGCAATGATGCTCGAAATGACCCTTATAGGCCTACGTCTGTTTCCGGTTATTTTTATTTTGAAATTCAGTTCCTGACGGACGCCAACAAAGCCAGAGATTATGGAAATTAAACAAATAAATAAAAACAAGGATAATTGTGTGTTATTGGTGAGTAAATAACAGTGTGTATTTAGAAAAGAATAACAAATTAGAAGGAAAAAAAGATTTTAAAAAATACAGATTTCAGTATTCTGAGGCTCTGAGCCCCATTTCTTTTCCTCACAGACGACAAAAAAGTCAGACATTATACGATTTAAAATAAAAACAATAATCGTGGCTTGATATTGAGTAAGAACATGTTTTTATGAACCCCACAGCTTCCGGTGTAGGTACCATATTGTTCGGCCTACCAGATGTGTTCGGGGTCCGTTATGCTTTCCAATGATGTCACGCATTGGATGTACGGCAACCCAAGAGGACATTTTACACGGCCAAATTCCGAATGTATTGAAACTCCAGACTCAACGTAAGAGCTTGAGCCTCTTCGAGGGGTGCTAACATTTAAACATACACTTCATTCTTTACTTTGTCCGTTATTATATGTAGAATATATTATTTTTTTCTCAGTAATGTTGTTTCCATAGCAACAACTTCAAAATGAAAGCATCTAAATAGATTTGTGTTCTACACATCAAAATACGTTATTTGAACACCCCTCTCGATAAAAAAAAAAAAAGGTATGGCCCGCCCTAATACACCAACGCAGTTTTTAAAGATATACATTTCTCAACACAGAATAATTTACCAAATTACACCATATCCAATCATTTTACGAGTCAGAAAATGCTATCTGTTCATTGCAGTTATTGTTTATTGAATTAGATTACCATGAGCTCAACATAATTATGTAGAGTACAAGTCCACAGCCAAGAAAATGTCATTTTATTTATGAATATGGAATTATAACACTGGAGTTTGTTATTATTTACTATACCTTTATTATATTATTCGGGTACAGCCCTACTGTACCCTACAGTGATATCATGCAAAACTGTGATATGAAGAAATTGGTCAAAAGGCTAAGAAGGCAAAAAGATAAAGGCGAGTACGTATATTATTCTGGATTGTACTTTTAAATCATCACAAAATAAATGATGTGCTGAACTGAAACACGTCAAAAGTTGTCTGAAGGTTTAAACATAGAACCAAGTATTTGAGCTTAAAATATGTCAATTCCTAGTAAACTACCAACAATTGCTGAATCGTACATTGAAACGTTGACCTTTAACAACATTTAAATGCAGTTTTCCAATTCACAATGACATCTGTAAGTTTAACCGGTTTATAAAGCATTCAATGAAAGGCCACATTATTATAGGTGTAGGAGCTCACATGAATACACTGTCAGTGTTAATAAACTAAAAAAAGACAAGGCGATGTGCCTACAAGACTTCACTCGGGTAAACAAAACATATTACCGTGCGCAGCAGCTAACCTGCCTGATAGCCTTCGCTTAGGTCACATTTACACACGGCCCGCAAATCGTATCAGGTTGCACTGAGGAGGACGTTGTTAGCGTCTCAGTCTCAACAATAATAAGAGCGCTGTTGAGAGAGATGACGATTGGCATTTACAGTGGCGAATCAGAAGGGTCTCAAACCGGATACATCACACGGGATGAGGGTTCCCAACCAACCAGAATCGTTTAAAGTTAAACTAAGGAAGTAGACGTAACACATATACCGATAGCAGTACCGTTTGTCAAGCAGCTTAACTGTATACCGATACCTTCCAATCAGGTACCGGTATTGACTTAGTACCGGTTCTCGATACCCATCCCTATATGTAGATATTACCAATCACAACGCGTGACGTCATTGGTAAGCGACGGACCCCGAACACATATGGTAGGCCGAACACATATGGTACTGACACCGGTCTTCCAAGACCCGAACGGACAAAAAGACGTGCTGCAGGCACGAAACATACTACCAATAGAAATACATTGCTTTTAAAACCGCTCTGTGTGACACGAAAAAAAGGGGGAAATCGTGTTGGTGAACACGAATCAATAGATTAAATGTCGTGATTATAACACGAAATGCCGTGAGACTGGGTTGCACACACACACAAAGAAAAGATCTGATCAATTACATTACATTGCATTTAGCTGACGCTTTTATCCAAAGCGACTTACAATAAGTGCGTTCGACCAACAAAATACCAACTTGAAGAAAACAGAATCATATAAGTACATCAGGTTTCATAGAGCTAAAACATTTCAAGTGTTACTCAACTGGCTTTAAATAAGCCAGCCCTTTATTAGTATATAAGTGCTTTGTTAATAATTAAATCGCTCAAAGTGGAGTCGAAAGAGATGAGTTTTCAGTCTGCGCCGGAAGATGTGTAAGCTTTCTGCTGTCCTGATTTCAATGGGGAGCTCATTCCACCATTTTGGAGCCAGGATAGCAAACCCACATGTTTTTGCTGATGGGAACTTGGGTTCCCCTCGCAGTGAGGGTGCAGCGAGCCGTTTGGCTGATGCAGAGCGGAGTGCACACGCTGGGGTGTATGGTTTAACCATGTCCTGGAAGTAGCAAGGGCCAGATCCATTCGCAGCATGGTACGCAAGTACCAGTGTCTTGAAGTGGATTCTAGCAGTTACCGGAAGCCAGTGAAGGGAGCGGACGAGCGGCGTCGTGTGGGAGAATTTAGGAAGGTTGAAGACCAGACGAGCAGCTGCATTCTGGATGAGCTGCAGAGGTCAGATGGCACATGTAGGTAGACCAGCCAGGAGGGAGTTGCAGTAGTCTAGGCGTGAGATGACGAAAGCCTGGACCAGAACCTGCGTCGCTTTCTGGGTCAGCTGGGGACGTATCCTCCTGATGTTGTAAAGAGTGTATCTACAGCAGCGGGTTGTAGCAGCGATGTTTGCAGTGAAGGACAGTTTGTTATCTAGGGTCACACCCAGATTCCTTGCAGTCTGAGTCCGGGAAACAATAGAGGTGCCGATGTTGATTGTTAGGTCAAGAGTGGGACAATCTTTTCTCGGAAGGAAAAGCAGTTCAGTTTTGTCAAGGTTGAGCTTGAGGTGGTGAGCAGACATCCACCGAGAGATGTCTGCCAGGCAAGCAGAGATGCGTGCGACAACCTGGGTATCTGAGCGGGGAAAGGACAGAATTAATTGGGTGTCGTCAGCTTAGCAGTGGTAGGAAAAACCATGCGGGCTAATGACAGACCCGAGCGAGTTTGTGTACAGGGAGAAGAGGAGGGGACCGAGAACAGAGCCCTGAGGGACCCCTGTAGTTAATTGACAAGGGTCGGACTCCGACCCTCTCCAAGTAACCCTGTAGGCGCGTTCTTTGAGGTATGAGGTGAGGAGGGAAAGTGCAGAGCCTGAAACTCCAAGTTCTTGGAGAGTGCGAAGGAGGATGTGATGATTCACCGTGTCGAATGTAGCAGACAGGTCCAGAAGGATGATGACAGAGGAGAGGGAGGCTGCTTTAGCAGTGTGCAGTTCCTCAGTGACAGCAAGGAGGGCAGTTTCTGTTGAGTGACCTGCCTTGAAACCAGACTGGTGCGGATCCAGCAGGTTGTTCTGATGGAGATAACAGGAGAGTTGTTTAAAGACAGCGCGTTCAAGTGTTTTAGACAGAAACGGGAGGAGAGAGACAGGCCTATAGTTTATGACATCAGACGGGTTGAGAGTGGGTTTCTTTAGGAGAGGGTTTACTCTTGCCTCCTTGAGACTGTTTGGAAAGTGAAGTTAGAGAAGTGTTGATGAAATGGGTGAAAAACGGTTGAATATCAGGAGCGATAGTCTGAAGGAGGTTTGAGGGGATAGGGTCCAGAGGACAGGTGGTAGGATGAGCAGAGGTAACGAGGGTAAGAACCTCACTTGAAGAGAGAGGGGAGAAGGAGGTTAGTGTGTGGGTGAACGGCGGGTCTGGTGACCCAGCGGTGAGTAAAGGTGAGTCAGAAAAAGAAGAGCGAATTTCATCAACCTATTTTTTTTTAATTAACGCAATAGGAGCAAACCCGGTTGCATTTAGCTCTTTTAGTGTATGTGTGTGTATGTGTGTGTGTGTGTGTGTGTATGTACCTGTGTGTGTGTGTGTGTGTGTGTGTGTGTGTGTGTGTGTGTGTGTGTGTGTGTGTGTGTGTGTGTGTGTGTGTGTGTGTGTGTGTGTGTGTGTGTGTGTGTGTGTGTGTGTGTGTGTGTGTGTGTGTGTGTGTGTTTTATGTACATCAGTTCCTGATCTGTGGGTCCAAAAGTCACTAAAAGCCTCTTCACTCTCAGTCTAGCATGAATCAGATTGTGGCATTCAGAAATGCAAATTAAACTTCATGTTTTAGATTAAATGTCAACTTTCACACTCCGTCTGCTCTGCACACTGCTGCCCCCTGCTGGATAGAGCAGATGAACAGGGAATGATAGGGATTGGGAAGCTGGTGTGTTTTCTAAAAGGATAAGATTAGAATGTTCCTATTTTCCTCTGAAGGCCAGAATATGTTTGAATTGACAAAGGCTGTGTGATGTGTTTTCTGACTATATATCAGAAGGCAACAGGGTAGCTTTTTTAAGAGAACATCTTGTGTTGGGGTAAAAGCACAATACACCTTCACACAGTGGCCACGTGGAAAGGCATTCATGAAAAATAATGGAAAATCAATCTTTTACTGCCAACAAATGGCATGAAAAGATCAAAAGTCAACTGCTCTTTCGACCATATTTGTTTGCATAGTCTCTACTATTGTATATGCGGTGTTTTGCAGCCACCTTGCTCCGATGTGTTCGGCATATTTTTTCTGATATGATTTGTAGAGCTGTTACCATCAATTTGTGAGCACTGACAATTAGGGCTGTCCCAAATACCATTTTTCGGGCTCCGGATATTCGGTAGTAATCAGCAGCGAATATTCGAATATTCGGTGCGGAGAGATTTTTTTTTTTTTTTAATAACATTTTTTTTCCCAAAAATATTTTTTTTCAAAAATGTTTCATAATACGCTCCGAATCCGAGACACCTGACAACACGCTGTTAAGCAGAAGCGCAGAAAGAGCATACTATTACGATTTATATTTATTCATTGTGTCAGTACTCGCAAACATTACAACTAAATGTGTCCTCTGCATTTAACCCAGCCGCAGTGCAGCACCCGGGGACCAAATCTGGTTCCAAATTCCGTCTATAACATTTTACAACCTGAACAGTCAAACAAAGATACAAAACACATATTTCTGTTATAACAACAATACTTTTAATAACATAGCCGTAACAGTAGGCCTAACAGTGTCATACATGTTACCTTGTTACCCACTTTTTAAATTAAAAAACTAATATAAAAAAAAATGTGGTTGCTTGCTTGCAACTATTTTCCAAGCAAAGTAAGTGCACGTTTTTATCATGTGTAACGTTTCTGTTTAAACGGCGGATAAAGCAGCTTCATCATGGCAACTTGACAACAGCTAAGCTAAGCTAGGCTACTACTTACAGCATCCAGGTGACTTTTCAGAGTTGTTGTGCCACCGTGGTAGGCCAGTTTCTTCTCGCATATTTGGCACACTGCCTTCTTCTTAGCGTCGTCCAATTTAAAATGGTCCCACACAGCTGAAGTCTTCGGCATTTTGTGGGTGAAACGAGGTGAAGCGAGGTGAAGCGTGCCGTGTGCGTTCGTGAGTGTGAGTGAACGCGATGTCAGGAGCAAAGGCTGAGATTGTATATATTTCCGCATTTTAACAGTGCAATTCAAAAGTATAAATATAGTATAAGAATATGGCAATTCACCTTTATTAATAGCATACATGTAGTGTATGTGTGTGTGTGTGTGTGTGTGTGTGTGTGTGTGTGTGTGTGTGTGTGTGTGTGTGTGTGTGCGCGCGCACGTGTGTGTGTGTGTGTGTGTGTATCCAGAGACTGGGTGGTGGATCACTCTGTGCGAAAATGAGTAATGCCTGATTCATCTGCTAAATAATTTCACTCAGCATGCAATCTGGAAAGGTTTTATGTTTGATGTGTACATTCACTGGCCCAGAGTGTGGTTGTGTGCACAAATGCACAACAATGCAATTCAAGTAAGGATACCATAATTTTGACTTATGAATATGGCTATCATTATTGTCCCTCTGCATGGCAAAACAAAATAAGTGGTTAAATGACAGATTGGCTAGCCAAACACACGCACATGACCATGAGCTGCATGCTGGGTCTTGCTAACATGCCAAATGTTTAAATGGTGGATCCCTAGACGGCCCACTTTTAGTGTGATGTGTAAACTTCCAATCTTGGCAGCCTGGCTACCTAAACTAACAGCTAATTGTCTGTTAGCAGCAGTTAGCGGTAGCCTTACTTTAGCAACAAGTAGCCTAACAAAGCTTTCTGTCCAAATCACAGAGAGTTGATGCTGAGAAGCCGAGGACATCAGAGAGAAAACTAAAATGCATTCTATCCATTAATTATGATCCACTTTCACCAAACCCAACATCTCTAAAGCCTTTGGCACATTTCCCTGGAGATTGTAAGACTCGCTCACCAAAGTTCACAGGGTTCGTACGGGTGCTTGAAATCCTTGAAAATGCTTGAAATTTGACGTGGTGTTTTCAAGGTTGGGAAAGTGCTTGAATTTTGGGAATGGTGCTTGAATTTGGGATAAAGTGCTTGAAAATGTTAATGCTTTACTTCACTTTTTAGATTAAAAGAAAATAAAGAAGTCGGAGCCAGCTTAATTGCTTCGCTTTTACATAAAACAGCTCCGCTCCGGCCTTCCCGCGCTATGCGCGCGACCTGCAAGTGTTTTTGTTAGGTGTGTGACCTGGGCATTCTGATAAGTGATAGATGACAGTATGCCAGGAGGTTGCAGTTTCAATTAGCGTTGCCTAGCAGAAGACAAATACAAGCCATGGATAAGACGAGGGTCAAGCCCACGAGTAGCCTTCTGCAAAGTTTGCAAAACATAACGATGGGAGAGTCGGCGCTGACGAGCCACATGAAAGGTACGCCGTAGTAGAGCATTTTAGATTAGGCTAACGTTGCATGTTACGTTTGTTTAAGCTAACGTTAGCAAGCTGAATGAGGGATAATAATTGCAGGGGACAATCATTTCAGAGGAGCGTACCTATGTTATGTGCGTTACAGTCGCCATTCTGTGGTGTTCAGAGGATGAAGCACTCACTTGCAATTCAACCCAGTCTCAAGGCATTTTGTGTTATAGTCACAAAATATAATCTATTGATTCGAAACAGAACGATTTTAAAAGCAATGTATTTCTACTGGTAGTATGTTTCGTGCCTAAACCAAATGTGACTTGCTCTATCGAAATCAGTCACATTGACCCGAAGACACATTTTAGTTTGTATTACTGGTCTGGGGGAAGCTCGCGAGTGTGTCTGTGTTTGTGTATTTTTGCGTTTGTGTGTATTATGTTTGTGTACCGGGGAAACACTCACAAGAAACACTGGCTGTTGTTACGCTTGCTGTGACTTTAAATTACTCCGTTCTCCGCTTGTAATTATGCCTTTACAAGCTTCAAAGTTGTATTTATCATCTGAATTTGCCGAAACAAGTTTAATATTCTTTTGATCGCACAGGGATGAAACGTATACCAATAGAATCTGTGGACTCTCAGCTTTTCATATGATATACAGGGCTCGACATTATAAATGACCCGCTGTCCCGGAAGCACTATTTAGACACCCCGGCCAGCATAACGTAATTTCAATTTGCCCGCTCGGGCCACTAAAAAAATATTGCAAAAAAAAAAAATGGTCCTGTGGTATTGGTATTTTGAAAAGCAATTTTGTTAAATTGTTTCGTTTATTAACACTACAACGTAGCGTTTCGTGAGGCAGTTGTCGTTGTTGGGTGAAAAGCAAACAGCTGTTTGCTGTGCAGCGCGCTTCTTCACTACCGACTGTCACTATCAATATCTATCTATCTATCTATATCTATCTTTATTTCTCTCTCTCTCTCTCCCTCTCTCTCAATCTATCTCTCAATCTATAAGGAACCGCAGGAGACAAAGGGTGTTGCTATAGCAACACGTCATGTTTATGTTTACACCTATGGTTTACACCTATGGTTTACACGCAAAATCAATAGCGTGAAAAGGGGTGGGGTCAATATGACCCGCTGGCGGAAATAGGTATAAATGGCAATTTTTTGGGCGATTTCTTCAATCTGACTTCATATTGAAATGTTTTAACAACAGAGGGTGCTACATAACACACTTTCAGGAAAAGTCGCGGACTGGGCGACTTTAATATTTTATTAAAAAAAAGTTACATACAATAAAAAAAAGAGCTGTGGGTGAAATTGACCCGATGGCGGTGCTAGTGTTAATCCCATGTAATTGTAGAATGAACACAGTCTTCCTTTGAATATGTATAAGTCAGGTGTCTTGAGTAGTCTAAATTACCTACAAATCATTGTACACATTTTTAAATATTATTTTCCGCTTGTTACCATTGTAAGTCTATTTTTATGCAGCTCTGCGTGATTTTGTGGCTACAATTCAGGCTAATACGCTACCAGAGGTGGAATAAGTACTCATATATTGTGCTTGAGTAAAAGTACAAGTACTCAGATCTTGTAGTGAAAGTAGAAGTACTCAGATCTGGTACTTGAGTAAAAGTAGAAGTACTCAGATGTTGTACTTGAGTAAAATTAGAAGTACCAGAGTGTAGGAATACTCTGTTACAGTAAAAGCCCTGCATTCAAAATGTTCCTCAAGTGAAAGTAGAAAAGTATTCTCATCAAAATCTAGTGAAAGTAGCGACAGTAAAAGTAGTCATTGTGCAGATTGGTCCATTTCAGAATAATAGATATGATATGTTTTATAATGATTGATCATGAAAGTGTTCTCAAAGCTGGTAAAGGTGCAGCTAGTTTGAATGACTTTGTATACTGCAGGGTAGCTTGTGGATTTACGCCAGGTGGAACTAAATTCTGATTTAACACTTGATTATATTTCACATCATTCATCCACATCTGTGAAGTAACTGAAGGTATTAAATACATGTTGAGGAGGAAAAGTACACCATTTACCTCTGACTTGTGTTTACTGCTAACCTAAAAGTACCTAAAAAATAGTAATCAATAATGTATTGAAAAGTTATTTGGCTGATTGTTTTATATTGGCTCAGCCAGTTTATATGGGAGGCCCAGTCTACGTACAGATGGGTCACTCATTTTGAAATATTAAACTTAGTTTTCTTTTCTTTAATTTTTCATCCTCATATAGAATGCTATCACGAAAAACACATTTGGTTGTTTATAGCATAAAGATAATCTGATTTAATGTGAGGTAGGGAAATAATCATTTGAGTATGTGTATATAAATATGTAATTTACAACAGCTGTAAGATGCTTGAAAAGCTTGAGAATGCACCTTGAAAATGCTTGAAAAGTGCTTGAATTTGACTTTGGAAAAGGTGTAAGAACCCTGAGTTCAGTGGGACTGACGGAGGCACCATTCTCACTGTTACAAGTCAGTGTTGCATCAATTATTTTGAAGATGTTATTTTAAGGTGAAATAGAAAAAAGTAGCTTTTAAGTGCTTTTGAAAACAGCGTGTCCCCAAATAACAATAGCAATGTGTTCCACTTGTTATCTCCAGTCCTATTCTTGAGACCACAGGACACCAAACTCCCCCCTAAGAAAAATAGTTGTTCTGTGGTATTTTCTTCACAGTATGAAACTTTACAAGAGTTGAATGTAAGTAACACAATTTCACATATTTTCCTCTTGAAAAATAGAGAGGTTAAAACGGCTTTGTTCAATAGATTATTGTTATTTATGTTTATCTGCGAACTATGGCTCCCTCGTGTATTCTACATGCTGCCGCTGCTGTTTCTCTTTCGGCTGTGAAGCCATTAATTGTGCATTACATGCTGCCACAAGCATTCCTTTATTTTTCTCTTCCAACAGTGTGAAATATGGCCAACAACAGCAATTTACCTCATTCACACAGTGTCCAGTGTTTGATTTACGCTCTGCAGAGGCCTGCACAGCACGGAGAAACCACCAAACAAATCATGTAAAATGCCCAACTAATCTGTCTTTGCACATTCTTCAATAACAACCACAGCTGTAGGTCCCACTGCTCAGTAACACACAGAATACAAGATGAGAGTAACTAGACCTTATGGCATGAAGTTAAAGATCCCTCTGATATAGAAACATCTCCTGAAAGATGCCTGTTGATTTGGTGTGCAATCAGCATTCCTAGGATTTGTAAAATGCATACTGGGATAACAACTTAAAACTTTGAATCTTTTTTTTTTTTTTTCGGAATGGAACAGTCATTCATGGTCATTTTCAATCCTAGTTGTATTCATGATCCCCTCACTTCTCCTAAAGCGCCACCAGCAGGTGAACATCTGTACTCATCCTGGTAAATATCTCAATATATATAATAATTTTGGATGGATTGCTGCCCAACTTTTTGCAAGACCCTTTTGGTTTGTTATTTTTACCTTTTTTGTAATGTTTATCATGTTTGTAAACAAAAGTTGAATTTATTGCTCAATTTAGCACACTTAGTCAGCACTTTACAGACCAATCAACAATGTTTCAGCTTAAGATGGAAGAAAACAGACTTTAGGTTGCACTGACACACCTACAACATAATGAAATGTCAGCTGTCATATGACCAGTAAAGATAACTATGTAAATTGATTAATATAAAAGGTAATTTGTTGCAGATGTGTGTCATTCATTCCTGTAAATTGTGTTGCAAATGTAATTACTGTAGTTTTCTTGGGTTTGTAAACTCATTATAATTACAACTGGCTAGAATAGTTCGATCCATTAATAACTTGTTTTTGTAGACTGTTCATAAAAAACGTTTTGTTGAGCATGAAGCTGCTGTTTCCATGACACATACTGTAGAACAGGGGTGGGCAAACTTTTCTGCTCGGGGGCCACTATGAGGTTAAAGATTTGACAGACAGGCCGGGCCAGTAGCAGATCGGTGAAAACCTATTTAGCTTTCCACTCCTCATTAAACACTCAGCACAAATTGTCGACTTTTCTTTTCTTTGGTCCACTCATTGTTCCAGATACAGGTTCAAAGGTGAATTAGGTTCAAAGGTGAATTATTGCATCATTGCGTCATCGTTTGCGTCATGACGTAACCGTTTACGTGTCTTCTTATGACCCACACAGCGTTTTACGTCGCTGATTTTCTCAGAAACACCGCTCACAACAACATCAAGAACAAATATGATGTTTGTCGAGAACTGCGTCAGGTAGTTTTTAATCATACGAAGCCAGATTCAATTAAAGAACTACTTCTCCAACCTTATCATTTTCTCCTGAGTGCCGTGGTGCATTGTTTATTAATGTGGTTCAGCTGAATTACCGCCCGCTGCAGCGCTGCTCGTCCGCCAGAGTTTATTCTCCCGTTAACTCACAGCAGCGGCCGCTTTAAAGTATTCACTGTCTGACTGTCACACACAGCTGATAAATATCCCCAATTCTCCATAAGTGAATGTGTTTCAGTCTGAAAGCTGTTTGGCATCACAACGCTGTTATGAAAGTTTCTCTGGCATTCTACAGGTGATGTTAGCATAGCAACCAAAGCTCATCAGACTATCTTGACTAGTTGTTGCTATCATATTGTGGCATAAGCCGTTTTCTAAATGCATATTTTTCCGTCATATTTTTCGTTATGATTTTACTTGTGACGGCCACATATAGCCCATGTATGGATACCATCCGATAGCTGCTATAATACAAAACAAAACGTCTGCCTGCTCTCCAAAATGATCAATAACAGCGAACGGATGGTCAAAGTAGGGTGCAAATAAACAGAATCACACGAAGCCTGGTTAGCGTTGCCTGCCTTTATAAAGTGTGTGATTTGTTCAGCGCTGCTGCTTGTTACAACTTGTATTTTCCGTACTCGCAACTGTTATTGCTCAGGTTAATCTCGCCCCCTCCGACGTAAGCGTGACCTATTTGGTTCTTAGATCTTGCCGGGTTGCCAAGTGGGGCCAGCTGAATAGACCAGACTCCAGCAAAGGTAAATTGTGTCTAGAGTTCGCCATCTAGTGGGATCGACTGAAATGCCGGGTATTGCAGGAAAAAGGCAAAATGAATGCGCTCTTTACTATAATTTGGACAATTTTGGACCAATATTCAGAGGCCGGATTAAAAAGCCCAACAGGCAGTAGATGTTAGTTTGCCCATGCCTGCTGTAGAAGCTTCAGACATTGGGGGTATTTACTGACATATTTTATGTTTTATCACAAAACATACCAATCTCTTCATCTTTTGTTAAAGGTGGGGTAGGTAATTCACTTCAGAAATACTTTTTGTTATATTCCATGGAATGCTCTTAACATCCCGATACGAATGAATAAATTAAATGCTTTGACAATAAATACATAAACAAATTTCATCTGTGGAAGCCCGGCTAAAATAACTGGATGGCCTACCTGCCTGTCAGCCTTACATCTCGTGCACAAACTTATCTCGTGTCATCATTGGTCATGTGCGTGTTCATGTTGTGGGAGGGGCTCTGTAAGGAAGTCTGAAGGAAGGGGTAGATTTTTTCCGGCTGCGTACTTTCAAATTCAAGCATACTCGAGCTGGTTTCTACCTTTGACCATAGTTATTATCTTACAAAACGTACCAATAAAACAATACAAAATATATTGACTTCCAAACGAGGGTACAGGAAGTGGTAACCACTAACTCATTTCTGGGTCTTAGAACTCATGCCTGCACCACTCTGTTCAAACGTGCAGTTGGCACGCTCCAGGCTCCATAGTGAAGAACCAGAACCAGCTATATTGTCAGCAGTTAGTCCATTTCCATGTCCAAGTAAGTGCATGAACTCACTTTTAGGGTTTTGTTAATTACAGAGAGCCGAGCAACTGTCAGTCCTCAGTCTCTGCATCTCTTCTCTACTGTGGAACAACCAGCTGAGTCTCTCTTGGGAAGCAGTGCACCAGCGGCTGAATTCATTATTGTTATTATTACTATTAAACATAATTTAGCTGACAGTTGTATCCAAAGCGACTCACATACACCTCAATCCTGTAGGGTTGCCTTCAGGAGCAATTTGGGGCTTAGTTTAAATCTAATTGCCATTCCCATTGCTTTTTACCAACTGACACTGTGCCCCCCCCTCACCTTCACCACCGGCCAGTAGTGTGGCTGCCCCAGCAGCTTCACGACCGCTGGGATGCCGTAGTGCAGCCGCACATCATTCTGGGCCAGCTCTGCGTCCTGGTGGCGGGAGGTGAGGTGGCGCAGGGCACAGACGGCCGGCTCAGCAACATCCTCCTTCTCCCCGGCACGCAGCACGGCGTGGATCAACGCCTCCACACCGCCAAACTGAGTCACCAGGGTCTGTGGAGGGGAAATAAGAGAACTCCATGGTCAGTGTATGTTTTGGTCATTGGATTTTCTTTTCACAAATGGATATTCAAAAACAAAAAACGACTGGATATTTAATTTTCGTTTTAAAATTGAAAAACCAAAATTGGCGTTTTTTTATCATGGTCGAAAAGGGATTTACTAAACTTAAAAAACGGAATGATTTTCATTTTCTACTTCTCAAAAAATAAAATCACTAGAACACAGAAACAAAAAAACTACAGTTTTTTCATATTCTGCTACCGGAAGTTACCTTACAAAATAAGAGCGCAGATGAGGACGGTCCATTTGTCTTTCTTTATTGAACAACTAAACGGAAGAGCATCTGCGAGGCGTTTTTGCTTTTTACCTTACTAAATGGTCAAATGGTCCTTGGAGCGAGGGGCGGGGCGAAACTCACGGAAGTGATTTCAAAACAAAAGCACTTGTTTGCTTGGAACGGTGATAATATTATAAACGAGGGGAATTTAGCGATCACAACGAAAACGGCCAAGACACATATTGAGCCCAGAAAATTGATATTATTAAGGCCTGTAAATATAATAAGCCTCTGTCTAAAATGGACAACATTGTTAGGAGATTTAAACTATACAACAATTCTGCACTGCGGTCAACTCCGCCTCTCTAGTTTGTTTTTTCAAATCAGCTGCTTTTCATTTTTCCTGCTATATTTAACGAGTGATAGAAATATGTGTTAACTCAAGTTCTTAAGAAAACTGACTCTGTTGGACTCGGTACTAGTTTGACTTCTACCAGAAATAAAATGAAGTACTTTTACTGTGTACTTTGTGAGTAATCCTCTGTCAGAGTCCCCTCCTTAGTACATAATGCATGTTTCTGCTATATTTGATGAATGATAAAAATACAATTGTACCATTAGTTCTCAATGAAATTGATACTTTTTACTCTGTATTAGTAAGCCTACTACTAACAATACATCAAAGTACTTTTACTATGTATTTTTTGAGAAATCCCCTGCTGAGAACAAAATCAAGCCACTTCTGCTAAGTTTGATGCGGGAATTATTTTTTGTTGCCATTAGTTCTTTGTGAGATTGATCCTGTTGGACTCAGTACTAGTTAAACTACCCCCACAAGCACTATGAAGTACTTCCTGTGTAGTTTTCCGGTAATCCTCTGTTTGTCCCCACCTGAGTACAAGAATGCATGTTTCTCTGCTATTTTGAATAAGCGTCAAAACACCTTTCTTCATGAGACTTATATTGTTGGACATTGTTGGACCCTTAAGAGGATATGGTAGACATAATATCAGCAATACTTCCAGTCAGTACTCCAGCAGCAGCATTTTTACCCCTTTGAAAGTCTTTAGAGTCTGGCGTGGATAGCTGGTCACAAGTATCCTTCAGCAAAGTGACACACTCTGTCACATGGTTGGCCTCTTATGATGCTGCCGTCTTTTAATATATGATTATTTCTCAGCCGCTAGTTTGTTCCTCACAGATTATTCAGTCTCATCAGCCTCATCCTTCCATCAGTCCCAGTCAATACATCACCCTCCAGCACACTTCCAGTGTCTGATTCCATATGATATTGTCCTGATGCTGTAACGGCTCCTACACACGGCGGCGTGGGTTGTCGCTTGCCGGCGGGGGGGGCTGAAACTCGACCAACACGTTGCCTTTGACCAATTAATCTTATTAGTTTTTTATAAGATAGGATTTTATAGCCAATAAATGATTTAATTAATGATATAACAGTACCATAATCATGTCTTACACAATAATACGTTTGCATACTGTAGTATCTTATATTGATGAATGCACTGTAGGTATGATTCAAACTAATTCAGAATGATGAGATTTTGAGACTAAATGTATTTTATTCTCAGCCTTCCTGTGTTAAACCCTCACATATAACGGAGCGCAAGGGATACCTTGTTGCGTGAGTTATTACAGGTGAGATTGGACAGGATGCCAGTTGCACACGTCAACATGTTGACGTCGTCTGAGCCCAGCTGGGTGACCAGAATCTGCAGCAGACCGTCTAATCCCTCCTTCAAAGAGAACAACAAACAAATCACAGCAGTGATAGAAGCACAGATGTACAATTAAGCCAATGATAATAAACAAACACAGTTAGATCCATCTCACTTGCGAGAGGAGGTTATGTGTTAGCTCAGGTTTGTCTCTCTGTTTGTCAGCAACATTACAGAAACATTACTGTCCCCATTTTTACAAACCACAAATAATTGTTCTCTTTTGTTAACATTATGTTCAACAGGCATGTAAACTAATGGCAGATAAATCACAGGTTATACCCTGCAGTAATACACATGTCTACATTTCTGATGCTGTTGTTATAGTATGAAGATATTTAAACATTTAAAAATGTAGAATGATTTGGCTATTATTCAGGTCAACAAACCCACAATAAACCCAATGACAGCTTCCCAATTATGTGTTTTCAAAGAGCTTATACACAATGGTAACACAAACTGTGACCCTTTAGATAATTTCACTGCTGTTAATAAATAAAATATTTAACCTGATGTAACAAACATTTCCATGTTTTCCTACATGCGTATTAGCGGTCAGCAAACAACAGAGAGAACTCATCGGGCTTTGGGTTACATTTAGTCTGTGTGGCCAATAGGAAGCCTCAATGCCGGTTTCTCCCCTCCCCTTTGTTAGTTGGAGCCATTTAGGATCTAAATAATTAGGAAAATGGTGGATCAGTCGCTAGTTAACTTTCAGTGTCACTAGTTAAGCTGACCAGTTTGGTGCTACAAGTGCAGTGTCTAGCATCACTAGTAGAAAACAATACATTTATCTTACGCTTTTATCCAGAGAATAACAAAGCAACTCTATAGGCCAGAGCAAGGCTTATGTTGGAAATTGTCAGACCAAAGTCCTACTAGTTGCATAAAAGAGTAACTAGTGCAAGCTTTTGTCCAACAAGTAAGAAGAGACTATTGTTGAGACTAGTTGAGAAAACTGCTATCTGGTATCAAGGATATGGAATAAATACTAAAACAGCTAGTAGTAGTAGTATTTTTTAGTAGAAGTATTCAGTTTTAGTACTTGTAGTTGACCTCTCTGAAGAACCAGCACCTTACCGTGGTAGAGAGGTTTGTGTGCCCTGATGAACCTGGGGGCTGTGTTGTCTGGAACCTTGTGTTCCTGGTAGGGTCTCCCATGGCAAATTGGTCTCAGGCAAGGGGCCAGACTAAGATTGGTTCAAAAGACCTCATGAAAGAAAAACCAAGAATTGAGGA
Organism: Notothenia rossii; assembly: GCF_949606895.1. Classification (NCBI taxonomy): domain Eukaryota; kingdom Metazoa; phylum Chordata; class Actinopteri; order Perciformes; family Nototheniidae; genus Notothenia; species Notothenia rossii. The sequence continues at coordinate 42,117,484 of NC_136906.1, read as the reverse complement.
CGGAGGCAGCCCGGGGTCCCCTTCTGGAGCCATGCCCAGAAGGAGGACTCGTCGGCGAGCGTCTGGTGGCCGAGCTTGCCACGGAGCCCGGCCGAGCACAGCCCAAAAAGGCAACGTGGGCAACACCTCCGCTTCTCCGTCCCGCGGGCCCACCACCTACGGGAAACAGCAATGGGGTTGGGTGCGCTGCCAGAAGGGTGGCAGTGAAAGCAGAGGGTCTCGACGGTGGAACGTCACCTCTCTGGGGGGGAAGGAGCCGGAGCTTGTGCGGGAGGTGGAGCGTTACCAGTTGGATCTGGTTGGGCTCACCTCTACACACAACTCTGGAACCTTACTTCTGGATAGGGGTTGGACTCTATTCTTCTCCGGAGTTGCTCAAGGTGTGAGGCGCCGGGCGGGTGTGGGGATACTCACAAGTCCCCGGTTGGGTGCTTCGTTGACTGGAGTTTACCCCAGTGGACGAGAGGGTCGCCTCCCTACGCCTGCGGGTTATGGGGGGGAAAACTCTGACTATTGTGTGTGCTTATTCACCAAACAGCAGTTCAGAGTATACGGCCTTCTTGGAGACCCTGGAAAGAGTCCTGTATGGGGCTCATTAAGGGGACTCTTTAATCTTGCTGGGAGACTTCAACGCACATGTGGGCATTTATGGAGACACTTCGAGCGGCGTGATTGGGAGGAACGGCCCCCTTGATCTGAACCGGAGTGGTGCTTTGTTACTGGACTTCTGTGTTAGTCATGGATTGGCCACAACAAACACCATGTTCGAACATAAGGATGCTCATAAGTGTACGTAGTACCAGAGCACCCTAGGCAGAGGGTCCATGATCGATTTCGTTATCGTATCATTGGACCTGAGGCTGTATGTTTTGGACACTCGGGTAAAGAGAGGGACGGAGTTGTCAACTGATCACCATCCGGTGGTGAATTGAGTCGAGTGGCGGGGGAAGCCTCTAGATCAGGGGTAGCCAACACGGTGCCCACGGGCACTCAGTCGCCCGCAGGGGCAACGTGAGTCGCCCGCCGGGCATGTTCTAAAAATAGCTCGCCAAGCAAATCCAAAACAAAAAAGGAAATGTAATTAAAATAATCTACTCTATGCATAAACGAAACCTAAATCATAGCGAACTCTATCTACTTACTACAACTCTATATCTATCTAACACCCCTCCTCCCCCACCCCCACAATGAATATCGACCAATCACGTTTTGCTTGATTTGCGGGACCAGCGTTGCAGTCGGGAAGAAAAGCAATGTGGCACCTCCCCGCTGATTTTCCTTCTGGCAGAATCTACACAACACAACAGCCCCATTGAACAGCCTATCATGCCAGCCTATACAACACATGAGGAGCAGAGTTTTACTCTGTGTGTGTTGTAACTTGCATATATATTTATTCCACTTGACGCACACACAGGCATGGCGTAATCTCCACTGGGGACAGGGGGGACATGTCCCCTGCACGTTTCGAAATCCCGTTTGTGTCCTCCCACTTTACAAATATGTTTATTATTATTTTTTAACGCAACCCGTCATCGCCAAGGAGGAGCACACAGCCTCTGTGAGCGAGCGAGAGAGCTAGGGAGAGAGAGAGAGAGAGAGAGAGAGAGAGAGAGAGAGAGAGAGAGAGAGAGAGAGAGAGAGAGAGAGAGAGCTAGGGAGAGCACACTTTTATCTATTTAATATAGATAAAGTAAGAAGTCATTCCAGTGTGTACTATAGGACAGTACAAAAAAAAAGTTTAAAAGGGGAGTGATTAGTAAAATATGCATAAATAAAAAGAAAGAATGCTAATTAGGTAACATAAGATAAGAATAAACCAGTTTAAATGATTTGTTATTGGTTGTGATAATATTCTAAAGATGATTGGAGTATTGAAACGTATACAGCTCCCTTTCATATGAGTGTTGAGAGCTGTATCCATAAATTCATTTTGTACTCAAAGTACAGCAGATTGGTGCATTTCACTTCAACATAAAAAAAAATTATTTTAGAGGAGGTGAGGACCCCCCTAGAAGATGTGAGATCCCCCCTGGAGGATGTGAGGCCCCCCGTAGAGGATGTGAGGTCCACCCCCAAATAAAGCAGGTTAAAATTATTAAATTGCATACATTTTCTTTTAGTAAACACTGAAAACGGGTCCCACAGACCCAAACAGCACACAAAGGTTAAAGGTAAGCATATACCGTAATCTTCGGACTATAAGCCGCGCCTTTTTTCCCATTTTTCGACACTGCGGTTTATATAACGGTGCGGCTAATCTATGGATTTTTACAGCTAACGGCCACTAGGGGACCTCCTAAATCTATGGATTTTACAGGTTACATTCCACCACCTTTAACTCTATGGGCTCTATGGCCGGTCCACGCCCCCCACCTTTAAGCGGCGGGCTCCAGCAGGAAAAGCTGGAGGCCGGAAAAGAGTGAGACAGGTAGCACGCAAAAGTAAAAGTGGAACCGAGAGTGGTACGAGAGACAGAACGAGAGCAAGACAGACAGACATTACGAGACAGTTTGTCCCCGTACCACTGGTTGAAAACCACTGCTGTAGATCACTGCCGGTACGTGCGCTGGGAGCGCACCGTTTAAGTTTGAAAGTTGAAAAGTTTGTGTGTCTGAAACGCTATGTGAGACAGTACAGTTTACACAGCACAGTACATGTTCTGTAGCTACTATTGCACTAAATGGTAACATTTGAATACGTTATGCAAATATGCAACTTGTTTGTTGAAATGTTAATAAATGGGAGCTTCCTCAAACAGCCATCTCTTTCCCGACAATCCCCTCTGTGCATGAACCCTTATTTATGGTAATTAAACATTAAAACACCTGTGGCTTATAGTCAAGTGCGGCTTATATATGTACACATCATTCAATTTAGCTGCTGCGGCTTATATTCAGGTGCGCCTTATTGTCCGAAAATTATGGTAATATATAAATATAAAATATATACACTGCAAAAAACAAAACAAAGACGAGTAAAAGTAGCCCCCGACTTGCTTTATTTTTTGAAAGTAGCCCTCATCCTAAAAAAGGTTGGTGACCCCTGCTCTAGATAGACCTGGTAAGCGCAAACGTGTAGTTCGGGTGAACTGGGAACGTCTGGAGGAGGCCCAAGTTCAGGAGGCCTTCAACTCACACCTCCGGCGGAGCTTTTCGGGTATTCCTGTGGAGGTTGGGGACATTGAACCAGAGTGGTCGGTGTTCTATTGGTCGGTGTCTATTGCCGAAGCCGCGGCGGGGAGCTGTGGTCTCAAGGTCTTAGGTGCCTCAAAGGGCGGTAACCCTCGAACCTCCTGCTGGACACCGGTGATCAGGGAAGCCGTCCGACTGAAGAAGGAGGCCTTCAGGGATTTGTTATCCAGGGGGATTCCCGAGGCAGTTGCAAGGCACCGACAGGCCCGAAGGGCAGCAGCCTCAGCCGTGGCCGAGGCAAAGCAGAGGGTGTGGGAGAAGTTTGGAGAAGACATGGAAAAGGACTTTCGGGCGGCACCAAAGTTGTTCCGGAAAACTGTCCGACACCTCAGGAGGGGGAAGCAGGGAACCATCCAAGCTGTGTACAGTAAGGATTGGACGTTGTTGACCTCAACTGATGGAGTGTTAGGGCGTTGGAAGGAACACTTTGAGGAACTCCTGAACCCGACAACTCCACCCTCTATGTTAGAGACAGAGCTGGAGTATGACGGGGGATCAACACCAATCTCCCGGGGGGAGGTCACTGAGGTTGTCAAACGACTCCACAGTGGCAAAGCCCCAGGGGTGGATGAGATCCGCCCAGAAATGCTGAAGGCTCTGGGTGTTGAGGGACTGTCATGGTTGACACGTCTCATCAACGTTGCGTGGAAGTCGGAAACAGTACCGAAGGAGTGGCAGACCGGGGTGGTGGTTCCCCTTTTCAAAAAGGGGGATCAGAGGGTGTGTGCCAATTACAGAGGCATCACACTACTCAGCCTCCCCGGGAAAGTTTACTCTAAGATAATCGAAAGGAGGGTTAGGCCGATTGTTGAACCTCAGATTGAGGAGGAACAATGCGGATTCCTTCCTGGTCGTGGAACGACGGATCAGCTTTTTACTCTCGCAAGGATCCTGGAGGGGGCCTGGGAGTATGCTTATCCGGTCTACATGTGTTTTGTAGACTTGGAAAAGGAGTGTGACCGAGTTCCCAGGGAGTTACTGTGGGAGGTGCTGCGGGAGTATGGGGTGAGGGGGTCTCTACTCAGGGCCATCCAATCTCTGTACTCCCAAAGTGAGAGCTGTGTCCGGGTCCTCGGAAGTAAGTCGGACCCATTTCCGGTGAGGGTTGGCCTCCGCCAGGGCTGCGCTTTGTCGCCAATCCTGTTTGTAATATAGATTTCGAGGCGTAGTCGTGGGGGAGGGGGTCTGCAGTTCGGTGGATTAAGGATTGCACCACTGCTTTTTGCAGATGATATGGTTCTAATGGTTTCATCGGTCTGCGACCTTCAGCACTCACTGGATCGGTTCGCAACCGAGTGTGAAGCGGCTGGGATGAGGATCAGCACCTCCAAATCTGAGGCCATAGTTCTCAGCAGGAAACCTATGGACTGTCCACTCCAAGTAGGGAATGAGTCCTTACCCCAAGTGAAGAAGTGCAAGTATCTCGGGGTCTTGTTCTCGAGTGAGGGAACAATGGAGCGTGAGATGGGCCGGAGAATCGGAGCAGCGGGAGCGGTACTGCAGTCGCTTTACCGAACCGTTGTGAGGAAAAGGTAGCTGAGCCAGAAGGCAAAGCTCTCTGTCTACCGGGCCATTTTCGTTCCGACCCTCACCTATGGTCATGAAGGATGGGTCATGACCGAAAGAATGAGATCGCGGATATAAGCGGCCGAGATGGGTTTTCTCTGCAGGGTGGCTGGTGTCTCCCTTAGGGATAAGGTGAGAAGTTTAGTCATCCGGGTGGGACTCAGAGTTGAACCGCTCCTCCTTCGCTTCGAAAGGAGCCAGTTGAGGTGGTTCGGGCACCTAGTTAGGATTCCACCTGGGCGCCTCCCTAGGGAGGTGTTCCAGGCACGTCCAGCTGGGAAGAGACCAAGGGGTAGACCTAGGACCAGGTGGAGGGATTATATCTCTTCTCTGGCCTGGGAGCGCCTTGGGATCCCCCAGTCAGGGCTGGTTGATGTGGCCAGGAAAAAGAAAGTTTAGGGCTCTCTGCTGGAACTGCTACCCCCGCGACCCGACCACGGATAAGCGGGAGAAGATGGATGGATGGATACTTGTGGTTGAACCATTCTGTCTATTGCAGAATTCTACTGCAATATGTTATATATTTTACTTTTATGTTAGGTATATCATATGTTGATATACCTAAGTTGAAGCAACACATTTAATTAAAATCAACGTTTCAGTTAGTAGTAGCACTAGTATTCCTCAGTAGAAGTATTCCGTTTTAGTACTTGTACTTTCAAGCATTTTGTCTATTGCAGTATTCTACTGCAATATTGTATGTATTTTACTTGTATGGCGTGCAAGAGTTTCAATTTAGGTACAATACATTTAATTAAAATAAACTTTTCAGTTTTTTTCAATGTTAGAGGAGCTAAAGACTTTCATTGCAAAAACTACGCTGTAGATATTGTGCATATGACAAATACAGCCTTAACATCCTTTGATTCCCAATAGCAGTAGTAGTAGTAGTATTATAGAGCATTTGTACAGGGTGAATGAGTACCTGCTTGGTGGCAGCGTCGGACAGATTGCGGAGCGTCCACAGACAGTTCTGGATCAGACGCTGACTGGAGCCTGTGAGATGCTGGCCCAAAGCCTGCATCCCTCCTGGACACAGATAAAAGCTTAGTACAACAGATGTTTACAGACAAACACTGAGGGTTTAAATCATGTTTACTGATGTATACAGACCAGCCTCCACGATCGCTGGTTTGTTGCTGGGACAGACGGATAGCACTTTGAGGACACGGCTGGTGGTCCACAGCAGCTTCTCATAGTTGTAGTTCCTCATGATGTACACCAGACCCTCTGGGCCCCCATTGGCTAGGATGATCAGCTGACCAAAAACAGGAAGATGGAGGTGTATTTTTGTAATAATGGCCAAATTCAAAACCTCCCCCTACACCCTACCCTTACCCACTCCGTTTGCAGAGAGTCTACCTCATTTAGTGCCGTTCCGAACCAACAAGTGGGGAAGGGGAGTTGGTTGTCAAGTCCTACAACAGGAAGTTATCAAGCCCTCCATCAGGAAGTTATCAAGCCCTCCAACCGGAAGTTATCAAGCCCTTCAATAGCGCGTCTGCATTGGTTCTGACTCACACACCACCTTACTTTTTTGTCCAAGAGATGCTAATTTAAAACTGTTCTTATGAAAGTTAAGACACTTCCTGTTTCTGCCTGAGAGAGGGGAGTTTGTCCGAGAACTTGCTGATGTATTTACAACCCCCACCTGAAAGAAGGACCCTCATTCAGCTGTGAGTGTGACTAGAGACGGAGTTCACTCTGTACAGTGGGAGTGGTTGGGGGTGGTTCGGAATTTGAGCCACTGTGTGGACATTACAAAGCTCCCCTCCCCAAAGCCCAGCTCCTGGACTCACCTTGCTCTCCTGGTTTCCGTAAGACAAGAGCTGCAGACAGTCGGTGGTGATGGCCAGGAATTTGGGGTTACTCTTCTTCAGTAATGGAACCATCCTCTGTAGGCCATCAGCGATACGCACCGCCATCTTGGCCCCCTCCTGGTGCAGCAGTAGGTTGTGGAGGGTCGTGATGGCATAGAACAAGACTGACTCCACCGGGGAGCTGTGTGACGTTACAGATGGAAAAGAGAGAAAATAAGATAGAGATCATAAAGTGAACTAATTTCAAGGAGCATTACGCAAACTGTGACCTTTACTGAACTCTATCATCGACCAGTTTATAAAATATTCCAAATAACATTCCATCCTCAAAACCTTTTGAACCCTTGGCTTTTGTGCTGCATGTCTATTCCCTTTATTATGAATATACTGTCACGGTTTGTGAAACAAGCAGGACCCAAATGCAGATATAAACTGAAACTTCCTTTATTTCAAGGCTATGATATATATGTACAATGACAAACAGAACACTCACCACAGAACTAGTCAGGGAACAAGACGAACCGACCAAGACAGACAGAAAACCCAGAACTTAAATACACACAAGACCAATCACACAACAAGACACAGGTGAGGAGGGAGGAGAAAACACAGGGGCCCAGGTGAACATAATCAAACAATTAGACACACCAGGGAAACTAATGACAAGAGGAAAACACAGGGAAAAGGACCAGACAATAACCCAAAGGAAAACATGAAATGGAAAACAGCAAAAACGCCCAAACCTACAAAACTATAAAGGTGACATAACATGAGAATCGTGACATAACCCCTCCCTCAAGGGACGGATTCCAGACGTCCCCAAAAAAACAAAAATCCAGCAGGGTGGGTGGAGAGGGTCTGGAGGAAAGGTCTCGGGTGGACGGCCCGGGGGCAAGGCAGAGTTAAAAAAAAGGGGAATTCGGGCGGACGGCTCGGGGGCAAGGCAGAGTTCAAAAAGGGGAATTCGGGCGGACGGCCCGGGGGCAAGGCAGAGTCCATGGAGGGAATCTCGGGCGGACGGCCAGGGGGCAAGGCAGAGTCCGAGGAGGGGTGAAGACCAGACAGCTCCGGAGGCCGGTCAGGAGCCAGTGTCGGCAAGATCCCCCATGGAAGAAGGCACAGGACCGACAGGACCCCCGGCAGGAGAGCAGTCGGCGGAATCCCCAACGCGACAGGACATGGAGTTGGCAGGACCCCCAGCGGAAGAGTAATCGGCGGGACCTCCAACGTGGCAAGACATGGAGTTGGCAGGACCCCCGGCAGAAGAGCAGTCTGCGGGACCTCCAACGGGACACGACATGGAGTTGGCAGGACCCCCGGCAGAAGAGTAGTCGGCGGGACCTCCAACGGGACCAGACATGGAGTTGGCAGGACCCCCGGCAGAAGAGTAGTCTGCGGGACCTCCAACGGCTCAGGACATGGGGTTGACAGGACCCCTGATAGAAGAGTAGTCTGCGGGACCTCCAACGGGATAAGACATGGAGTTGGCGGGACCCCCGGCAAAAAGGCAGTCTGCGGGACCTCCAACGGCACAGGACATGGGGTTGGCAGGACCCTCGGCAGAGAGGCAGTCTGCGGGACCTCCAACGACACTTGAGTGGGTTGGTTCGCCAACAGAACACGGGGAGCTGGCGTCGGACGGACAGCCATCAGGACACGGGGAGCTGGCGTCGGACGGACAGCCAACTGGAGACGAGGTGCTGGAGTTGGCCGGTATGCCGACAGGACATGGGGAGCTGGCGTCGGACGGACAGCCCACAGGAGACGAGGTGCTGGAGTCGGCCGGTATGCCGACAGGACATGGGGAGCTGGCGTCGGACGGACAGCCCACAGGAGACGAGGTGCTGGAGTCGGCCGGTACGCCGACAGGACTCGAGGAGCTGGCGTCGGCCGATGAGTCAGCAGGTGACGAGGAGCCAGAGTCGGGACCATGGTTACTGGAGCCGGCACTGAAGCCGGGACCATGGCTGTAAGGTCCGGTTCTGGAGCCGGAAACATGGCTGTAAGGTCCGGTTCTGGAGCCGGAAACATGGCTGTAAGGTCCGGTTCTGGAGCCGGACACATGGCTGTAAGGTCCCGCTCTGGGGCCGGAAACATGGCTGTAAGGTCCGGTTCTGGAGCCGGAACCCTGGCTGCAGGGCGCTGAGCGGAAGTCTGGACCCTGGCTGTGTAAGCCAGGTAATGGAGTATGGAAGCAAAGCTGCGTGGGCCGGCACTGGAGCACGGAGCCACGGCTGCTGGGTCTGGCGCTGGAGCCGGAACCATGGCTGTTGGGCGCGGAACCCTGGCCTTGCGTCTCTTAGGAGTTTTTTGGAGGCTTCGTGGACCCCCAAACTCCAAACCAGACCCCAAGAAAGGGTCAGAAAATGAGGACTGGCTCTCAGGGCTACGTGAAAAAATCCTAAGCCACTCGGGCAACAAGCTCCAGAGCCAGGGCTTGCGAGCAACCTCCTGACGTGTCTCCTTCAACGCAGCCACTCTACCCCGTCTAGATGAGGCGCCTTTCCACGTATACAAAATATACTCCAGAGAATATCCAAGACGTTCCGCCTGTAGCTTCAAAAGGTCTGCTGGGTCCATTTTAAGGTCGGTTCGTACTGTCACGGTTTGTGAAACAATCAGGACCCAAATGCAGATATAAACTGAAACTTCCTTTATTTCAAGGCTATGATATATATGTACAATGACAAACAGAACCCTCACCGCAGAACTAGTCAGGGAAAAAGAAGAACCGACCAAGACAGACAGAAAACCCAGAAATTAAATACACACAAGACCAATCACACAACAAGACACAGGGGAGGAGGGAGGAGAAAACCCAGGGGCCCAGGTGAACATAATCAGACAATTAGACACACCAGGGAAACTAATGACAAGTGGAAAACACAGGGAAAAGGACCAGACAATAACCCAAAGGAAAACATGACATGGAAAACAGCAAAAACACCCAAACCTACAAAAATATAAACGTGACATAACATGAGAATCGTGACATATACTGTATATGGTCGGTCGGCACACTGTGTCCAGACTGAAATGCCTCTGTTAATGGCCTGCCCTGACATTTGGTTCAGATGTTCAAATTCCCCTCAGGTTAACTTGTAATACCTTTAATGATCCCCTAAACTTTTATCTAGTGTCATAAGGTCAACATTCCAAAGCGTTATGACGAGGGAGCTGCAAAACCTCATCACAGTCCTATCATCACGATCTGTCTTTGTTGTGTTTTGTCTTGTTTAGATCTGTCTTTGGTTTTCTGTCTGCGTTGTGTTTTGTCTTGTTTAGATCTGTCTTTGGTTTCCTGTCTGTAGAGGCTTCTCAATTCTTAAATTTCCCCTCCTCGACTCCCCTCCTCAAAACGTAGTCCCGCCCACAGGAGATGCGAGCGGAGGACCGAGGAGGGGAACCGAGGAGAGAGGAGGTGAAGCAGCAGGCGGTTAGAGAAATGAGAACTCCTCTCCTCTGAGAGGTCATTTTAAAGAGACGTCCATTAATGATGACAGGAGGCACAGCAGCCCTCTGTCTGATGGACAGATGTGTTCATGACGACTTATATATTTACTTTGATTCATTGACAGTGCGGTATAATGAGACAATAACAGGCTACAGATGCGGACACACACACACAAATATATTTATATAAATATATACAATTTAAAGTATGAGAGCACTCTCATAATAACGTAACGCAATCAGAGACTGGATATATCCCCCCCCCCCCCTCTCTCTCTGGTCGCTGAAATGGGGAATTGAAATTACGGGCCAAAAGTTGTATTTACAAGTATTAAAAGTAAGCAGACGACACCAAACCAACTGAGACCCGTCTGTCCGCCGCATCTACGCACTGTACAACACACACACCTACACACTGTACAACACGCACCAACACACTGTGTACCACGCACACACACACTGTATACACACACCTACACACTGTACCACGCACACACCTACACACTGTACCACACACACCTACAGCTCCTAAAGTATAATCAGGCTACAGCTGTTGTGTATTTCATTATGTGAAGCACTAAATGGTCTTAGAAAAATATTGACTCTTTGTTTGTAGTTATCTACAAAACTAAAGCAAATAAAGAGAGTAGGCCTGTTATACTGAGTGATATATATTATACACACTGCTCTGCTTTCTGCACGGACCTCACAGCTGTTCTCTCTGGAAACATCGCGACACGATGAAAGCAGTTTCTAGAATAATATCCAGGGGATGCATGCAGAGCTGTCATTGGCTGAGATAAGTCCGGCCGTGCGTCATGTCTCCACCGTTCCCGGAAATGCATCCGCGGAGGAGCCGTGGAGGAACCATCAGTTTATCCTCGGTTATAGCTCCTCCAGAGAGCCACCTCGACGCTCGATCCTCGGTCCTCGGTGTGCATTTAGAGAAATTAGATGTCCTGTCTCTTGTTTCGTTGATTAGTCTTGTGTGTATTTAAGTTCTCTTTTTGCTGTCTGTCATTGTTGGTTAGTCATTTGTCTGTGACTGTGTTCACCGGGGAGTGTTCTGATTTTTGACGTTTAGCCTTGAAATAAAGGATTTTTCAGTGTTATCTGCATTTGGGTCCTGTTTGCTTCACCCACCGTAACCCAATGAACCGACCAAGATAGACCCAGCAGATGATCCATTTGAGGTGGAACTACATAAGTTTACCTATTCTTTGGCGTCCAGTGTTGAGCAGAAAGAGGCTGCTCAGACAGAGGCGCACCAGATAGCAAAAGAGAAACCATGTCTTGTGAAATTCTTAGCTGGCTGGATGATGGATATCCTCCCGACATGTGTTTCCCGGCCTGCTAGCCCAGGCATGCTCGCCCCCTGCCTCCCAATTCCCAACCTGACACCATACGTCTCGGCGTGTGCCGTCTGGAGTCAAACTCTGCTTCTTCGCCAGTTCCTGCTCCTGTCCAGGAGCCGTTCTCTGGAACTCGTCTGGCTTTTGGAGGTCCACGGAGCCTCCAAAAGGCTCCTAAGAGAAGGAGTCGCAAGGACAGACTAGGAGCCCGAGCCCCAAGAGTCATGTTTCCGGCCCCAGTTTTGGCCCCAGCAGCCATGGTTCAAGCCTCAGTCCTGGCCCCAGCAGCCATAGTCCCTCCTCTAGTGCCTCCTCTAGTCCCTTCTCTAGTCCCTCCTCTAGTCCCTTCCCAAGTCCCTTCTTTAGTCCCTTCTCTAGTCCATTCTCAAGTCCCCTCTCTAGTCCCTCCTATAGTCCCTTCCCAAGTCCCTTCTTTATTCCCTTCCCTAGTCCCTTCTCTAGTCCCTTCTCAAGTCCCTACTCTAGTCCCTCTCCAGTCCCTACTCTAGTCCCATCTCAAGTCCCTTCTCCAGTCCCTACTCAAGTCCCATCTCTAGTCCCTACTCTAGTCCCTACTCTAGTCACCTCTCGAGTCCCCTCTCGAGTCCCTTCTCGAGTCCCCTCTCCAGTTTCCTCTCAAGTCACCTCTCAAGTCCCCTCTCGAGTTCCCTCTCAAGTCACCTCTCGAGTCCCCTCTCAAGTCCCTACCCAATGTCCTGGTACGTTGGAGGTTCCTCTGGAGGTTCCTCTGGAGGTTCTGCCAACTCCATGTCCTGTTCCGTTGCAGGCCCCGCCGACTACTCTTCGGCCGGGGGTCCTGCCAACTACTCTTCTACCGGGGGTCCTGCCAACCCTGTGTCCTGTCCCGTTGGGGGTCCTGCCGACCACTCATCTGCCGGGGGTCCTGCCAACCCTGTGTCCTGTCCCGTTGTGCGCTCTCAGAGTATTGCTCAGAGTGGCAACGCGTGTTCGATGGACAGATGGATAATAATAAGCAGCAAGGCCCACCGGGAAAGCCGGCTGCCCCTAACCTGTCATTTATGGCTCTCTGCATAACCGGCTGTCTTTAAAACCTATTGGTTTTTAGGCAGCTCTGATTTGTTTCCTCTGTCCCAAACCTACCTCCTACACACGGTCGTAATCAGCCACGAGTGCCATTATTACAGTGTGGACAGCACTGCACACACCTCCGCTCATCCCTCAGGGGTGTTGAGCGTGAACGCACCTTAAATGTCCGGTTTACGAGCCTTCTCCTAAACGCGACATAAGGAGAGCCTGTGTGAAATGCAACGTCTGGAGGGCTCTGGCGTGGCTCGTCACCATGACAACCACAGCACATCCAGAGCAGGTTCGCGCCTTGAGTCATGGCGCGTGTGTTAGATGGACAGAGGGAAGTTAATACGCAGCAAGGCTCCCCGGTTAAGCCGGCTGCCAATAGCCTATTGGTTACTTGGCAGCATGGCTCGCTGCCTAAGCCGGCTGGGTTTTTTTAACTTATCGGTTAATAAAACAGCAGGGCTTGCTATTCAAATCTGTCTACCTTAAACTTTTTGGGTTTAGGCAGCATGGATTTTTCCTCTGTCTCAGACACCTCCTACCCACGGTCGTAATAAGCCCATGGAGGGCCATTGTTACGTATCGTGTGGACAGCACTGCACACACCTCCGCTCATCCCTTAGTAGTGTTGAGCGTTAATGCGCGGTTTAAGAGTATTCTCCTAAACGATGACATAACGAGAGCCTGTGTGAAATGCAGCGTGTGGGGGGCTCTGGCGTGGTCACCAACCACAGCACATCCAGAGAAAGTACACCCGGCGCTATCAGAGTACTGTATGGTACTCAGGGAGGTGGCGCGTGTGTCTGATGGACAGATGGATGAGCAGGCGGATGGGCAGAGGGTAGTCTCTGCAGTTCGCCTCTCCCCCCCCCCCCCGCAGTTATACGGGATACAGGGAATCCTGTCATCCCAGGAACAGTGTCTCGCGCTCAATGCAGAGCGGCTGGAACTCGGGTTAAAGAAAGCCTTTTTCCAGGGTTCCTCAAGGGGAAGAAAATCAGGGTTTTTACTCCTGCTATTTTCTGGTCCCTTGGGAGACGGGGCGGGGGGAATGAGACCCATCCTCGATCTGTCAGTGTCCAACAAGGGAATGGCCTTTTCCCATGCTGACAATCAAACAGGTGCTGGTGTGTGTTCACCAGGGAGGTTCACATCCATAGTCCTGAAGGATGCTTACCTCCACGTAACCATCATCTCGAAACACAGCAAATTCCTGCGTTTCTCATTCCTGGCTCCACGCACTTTTTTCAAAGTGGGTGGAGACGGTTGGAACAGCTACTCAGAATGGGGATGAGAGTGTTATTTTACCTGGACGACCGGCGGTGGCGTGCTCGCTCCAGGGAGGAAGCAGTTTTTCAGACGATACAGCTCGTATCTCATCTGTCAAACCTGGGTTTTCATTATCAACGGGAAGAAGAGCTGTCCTCTTCCCTCCCAGACATTTAACTGGGAGTGGAATTGAACTCAGCCTGCATGAGAGCGCGACTCTCACAGCAGAGAATGGAGAAAGTGACAGCCCCTCGCAGCCTTTTCGGACCGGGCCCCTTTTGGGTTGCTTCACGGGCAACTGCGAGTGCTCTGACGTGGCTCGTCACCATGACAACCACAGCACATCCAGAGCATGTAGCGCGCTCTCAGAGTATTACTCAGAGTGGCGATGATTGTGTTCGATGGACAGATGGATAATAATAAGCAGCAAGGCTCACCGGTTAAGCCGGCTGCCCCTAAACCTGTGGGTTATAGGCAGTATGGCTCGCTGCATAAACCGGCTGTCTTTAAAATCTATTGGTTTTTAGGCAGCTCGGACAGCTCTCCTCCGGCGCGTCACACCCCGCGGGGGGGTGACAGCCCTCTCCGTGATGCAGCTGTTAGGCATGATATCAGCTTGTCACGTGGTGATCCCCCTGGGTCTCCTTCACAGAGGAGACTTCCAGAGGTGGTTTATTCGCCTGCGTATCGACCCCGTGCGTCAGAGGAGACGCATGGTGTACATTCCTCCTTCCTTGGGTTTGGATTTAACCTACTGGAAAAATCTCCAGGTCAGTGGGGGTGCCCCTGAGCAGAGTGACGTCACACACCGCAGTGTTCGCAGACGCATCTCTCGCAGGCTGAGGAACGTGCATGTCGCAGAAAGTGGGGGGACAGTGGCCGGGTCACATGTCTCTCCATATAAAGGTGCGGGAATTACTCTCCGTAAGGAAAGTAAGCCAGCACTTCGCTCCGTTGATGTACAATCAACATGTGTTGATTCGAACAGACAACAAAGTAGCGATCAGCACAGCTGCTGAACACACATCCTACACAGCCAAATGGACAATGTTCCGTTTGGTATGTAGGGAAAAGCCTGGACCCCCGTTACGGGCCCCCTGCCTCGTGCTGTCGTTCCTCCTGTTGCTGGACAGGATTGGTCAAAACATATGCTGTTGCCATTTCATCTTGCCATGTAGGTTTTGGGATCAGCACGGTGTTTAGTCACCCTCTGACAAAACGTTTTCTACGGGGAGCACAGAGACTCAGACCTGTGTCACGCGCTTTGGCGCCTCAATTGGTTTTGGCTTTAGTGTTACGCGCACTGAGTAAAGCTCCATTTGAACCTTTAGATCAGGTTCCCCTGAAGTCTTTGTCAGCCAAAGTAGCTCTGCTCTTGGCTCTGACATCAGCTAAAAGGGTGAGTGATTTGTCTGCTCTCTCTGTGGCTCCGTCATGTCTCCGGATCCAAGGAGATGGCAGCTCAGCTGTTTTGCGCCCTAACCAGTTTTTTTAGGCCAAAGGTGATCTCAAGCTCTTTTAGATCGAGAGTGATAATTTGGGATGGCTTCTTTCCTCCTCCTCACACATCAGATGAAGAAGCCACATCTCATTTCCTCTGTCCCGTGCACACGCTGTCATGCTATATTGCACGCACGGCTGCTTTACTCAGCTCGACTGTTTGTGCATTACAGAGAGCGCTCAATAGGGCAGCCTCAGTCTGCACAACGCCTGTCACACTGGCTGTGTGAGGCTGTGTCACAGGCGTATGTCTCCTCTGGGGTGGATCCCCCGGAGAACATCAAAGTGCACAGCACCAGAGGATTTTCCTCCTCTACGGCGTTGCACGGAGGAATGACAGTGAAGGACATTTGCAATGCTGCATCTTGGTCTTCCCCCAGTTCTCTTATTCTTTTGTATTTGAGGGATTTTTCCCATTCCTCTCTGACACACTCAGTACTGAGTGTCCTGTCAGTGAATAATGTCAGGGACTCAACTGCGTGCCCTCTGTCCTGCCTGTCCGAACTTAGAGAGCTGCCCTTTTCCCCCTCTTTGATCGTTTTAACAAGTGGGACTTTGGTCTCTACTTTTATAACGACAGGTAGCCTATTTAGCCCACCTTCTTTCCCTTTAGATCTGTCTTTGGTTTCCTGTCTGTGTGCGTTCCCTCCTACCTGTACCAGAGTCCTGCAAAGGTCTGATTTCCAAGACCCGCTCCCGCCCGCACCCGCGACGTGCAATACTGAACCCGCCTCGATCCCCGCACATATTGCCAATTAGTTCCGCAACCCGACCCAACCCGTCGACATAGGATCCGCAACCCGACCCGAACCCGTATATATATGAGCAGTGAAAACGTGCAATTATTAACACACGCAGTGGCATATTTGTCTCAAAAAGCGTGGGATGTTGGTTATTTTCTCCATCTAGGATGACACCAAACGCCTCCCAGACGTTGGATTTCGCTCTTGAGGAAGTGTTATTGAAAATGCTGTATTCTCCGCTACAGAGCTTCACCTCAGCCATTTCGAATGTGGCGCGCTCAGCAGCAGATTGATGCGCTGCAAAGGTTATGATTACGCGCGGTCCCGTGGGGGAGAGGTCTGAGGATTTAAACATTAAACTAAATTATTATTATTTTTATATATTTATTATGCAACATCCGCGACCCGACCCGCATCATCTTTGTTTTACCCAGAACCGAACCCGGAAAAAAGCGGTTACCCGACCCGATGCAGGACTCAGACCTGTACCCTCCTACCTGTTTTCATTTCATTTAATTTTCATTTCAAACCTTTATTTAACCAGATTGGTCCCATTGCGATCATAGATCTCTTTTTCAAGGGAGACCTGCAGCATATAAGTTCCACATAAAACAATAAAGGACATCATACATTATATTTACAGGATACATTTAGATAGTTATAGACATTTACAAGTGCCCATAGTATGAACGAGCATTTCCTTTAGTCTAGCTTTAAAAACATGCAGAGGAATGAGATTGCTCAGTTTCAATTATTGCTGAAGACTGTTCCAAGCAAGTGGAGCTGCGCACATAAAAGCTGTCTTACCTAAGACAGTCCTTGCTCTTGGCACATCTAACAATACTACATCATGCAATCTCAGACAATAGCTGCTTGCAACTCTCTGTGTTATCAGAGAGCAGATATAATACAGGAGTTTACCCAACAAAGCTTTATAAAGAAACGTGTACCAATGAGTGAGCCTCTTTACAGTAAGTGATGGCAAACCTGCCTTGGCATACAGGATACAGTGATGAGTAAGTGCTTGACAATTTGTGAAAAATCTCAGTGCCCTGTGATAGGCGGCATCTAACTTGTTCAGGCAATAGGCAGGTGTTACAGGCTTGGCCTGTCACTTTAAGAGTAGCAGCCACAAGGGGTTGTGGGTTTTGGAGTCTCTGTGTGTGTAAAATGTGATGGCCAAGGCGAAGTGCGGAGTTATGGAGAGAGAGACGAAAGTATAGAGAAAGTGGTCAGAAAAGGAATAGTATCTAGTCTGTATGTATGCAATACAGTGTCAATATAGCTGAAGAACGTGAATAAATGGAAGTTCTTCCCACGGCACCCGAACGCCTCGTTTCCATCCATTTTCCCCTCGAAATGTCTGGGCAGCTGGTTACCGGCTGACAACGAGCCAAGTCAGAAACCACGTGGGCATGTCCGAGATTTTTTTTTTTCTACGGGGGAGAAGAGTGGAATGGATTTAATGGCAGCGTTCGGAGCTAACGCTAATGCTAATCACAGACTGAGACAAGCTGATGGAGCTAACGGAAAAAGCACACGGAAAAGCTCTAATCCATTCTTGGTGAATATTGATGAGGGTGGTCAAAGTAAGGTGGACATGTTTGACCAGACAGTTATAGATTATGCTGGATATGGGGACTGCACCAACCCCTTTCTTACTAGCACGCAGCTAACGCTAGCCGGAGCCGCAAGCTACGCCGCGCCGCCGTTACCATCACTGGCGCCAACTAACCCTTTCATCATGCCGACAAAGGAGCAAGTACAGCCAAATAGTGAGTTTCTAACCCCCTTTCCACCAAAATGTGACCGTTTAATGAGCATGGCATCAACTTCAGCTAAACCAGCTCATCCTTTCACCTCCATGGGCTATAGCCACTCTATGTCAACCATCCCAAGTTAATCAGCTCATTCACAGTGCCTTCAGCCGCCAGTGTCAACATTAACACCCTGTATGCAGCAGCCTGCCACACTGCCTTGTAAAGCACAAGCTCACACATGCTCAGCTGTGCACTGTGGGACCGCACCTGGCCAGTGTGAGTGTGATCAGCCTAACATGAGGAGAGCTTGGTCTGAACCATACAGCTCTGCAGCTCGTACAGCACACAGAGAGGACTATATGGACACAAGTGATGAAGATGAACACCGTGGACACAAAGAGAGAATACCAACATTACACCCAAGCCAGTTTGATGGGGCTGGCTCATGGAGAGGCTTCCTCTTCCATTTTGAAGGATGTGCTGAGGCTAACCACTGGTCAGAGAGGACTATGGCTGTGCATCTCAGATTCAGCTTGACTGGACCCGCGGCTGCCCTAATCCACAAGAACCCCATATCTGCTCGCTGGA
Source organism: Notothenia rossii (assembly GCF_949606895.1). Classification (NCBI taxonomy): domain Eukaryota; kingdom Metazoa; phylum Chordata; class Actinopteri; order Perciformes; family Nototheniidae; genus Notothenia; species Notothenia rossii. Next base: position 42,099,183 of record NC_136906.1, on the reverse strand, counting down.
GTTATCAGCGGATGGTGAGTGAGATTGAGGCGGCCTACGGACCGTGTTCAGAGCATGCTGCTGCAATAGGCATTGAACTGAGACAGAGAGTCAGAGGACCGGGGGAGGCCCTGCACCTGTTAAGAGACGACATCTATGAAAAAGTTTCAATTGTGTATGCTGACCGTAATGAGTTGGAGCAGGACGTCATCAGTGTGGAGATTTTCACCAACGCCCTTGCCGATGCAGAAGTTATCCAAAGACTACTGGAGGATAAGCCGCGCACCTTGGCTAGAGCCTACGAGATAGCCCACAGGTATGAAGCCACCAGACGAGCTGCCAGAGCCTTCACACAGCTAATGCAGTCTGGTTATCGCAATGCTGCAGAGCGGAGACACAGGGCAGCTATGGTGCACGAAAATGCTAAAGTTTCCGCCTGTATGGAGGCTTTCGGGGTGGCTGAAGAGTGGGCTGCGGAGCCCGCTAGCACCCAGAGTAAAGCACAGAGGTTTAACCAGCAGTGGTCGCCTAAGAGAGCTAAACCTGTACAAATGAACTCTAGAGAAGTCATCTGCCACAACTGCTCTGGTGTGGGGCACATACAAAGGAACTGTCCCTCTTCCCGAAAACGCAAACAGCATGCACCACTCCAGCTCCTGACTCAGGTACGGTGGTCACATGCAATAAAGCCTCTGATGATGACATGAGTATCCGGATACTGATACAGGGACATGAACTGTGTGCTCTGCTCGACTCTGGCGCTCGGAGGAATGTACTCCCCCTCCGCCACTTCAACGCCATTCCTGTTGAAATGAGGCCTCAAATCCAGCCATCCATCGTACAAGTGTTACAAGGCATCGGTCCTGAGGGCATCGCTGTCCGAGGGGAAGTCAACATGCCAGTTCAAGCCGGAAGCAAGGTAACCAATGTGAACTTTATTATGGCAGACACAGCTGAAAATACAGAGGTTATCCTGGGGCACCCTTTTCTGCTGCAGTCACATGCTCACTTGGACTATGGCCGCAGGGAAATCACCCTCTTCGGTGAGAGAGTGCCTCACTCAAAACCCAGCAGACAGCCTGAAATGCACCTCGTCAGGGTATCCCGCACAACAGTATTGGAGTCAGGGTGTGAGTATGTGGTGCCTGGTACTGCCCGCCTCTGCTCTGCTGTTAATAAAGATATGATGCTGACCCCCACTAAAGGCTTTATTGAGAGACAACACATCCTTGCAGCCCGTGTTGTTGTACACACTAGGGCTGTACCCGAATATTCGACTATTTGAATATTCGTTCGTTGGTCAACTATTCGGGTTTCAATTTCATTATTCGGATATTCTTTTTTTTTTTTTATTATAATTTTTTTCTAAATGTATGCTATTAATAAAGGTGAATTGCCATATTCTTATACTACATTTATACTTTTGAATTGCACTGTTAAAATGCGGAAATATATACAATCTCAGCCTGTGCTCCTGACATCGCGTTCACTCACAGTCACGAAGGCAAACGGCACGCTTCACCTCGCTTCACCTCGTTTCACCCACAAAATGTCAAAGACTTAAGCTGTGTGGGACAATTTTAAATTGGACGACGGTCAGAAGAATATGTACCAAATATGCGATAAGAAACTGGCCTTCCACGGTGGCACAACAACTCTGAAAAGTCACCTGGATGCTGTAAGTAGTAGCCTAGCTTAGCTTAGCTGTTGTCAAGTTGCCATGATGAAGCTGCTTTATCCGCCGTTTAAACAGTAACGTTACACATGATAAAAACGTGCACTTACTTTGCTTGGAAAATAGTTGGAAGCAAGCAACCAAATTGTTTTTTTATATGAGTTTTTTTAATTTTATCTGAATAGTGAAAATAATAGGAGTAATGTTGGCACATCTGGGGCTAAGGCAATGGCATAAAGTTGAGTAGCTCAGCCTAATAATAACTTGTGTCCATAGGTGCATCCCCACGCATCCCAGCCATCAACATCCTCAACAATACAGCAGACCCTACAGTTACCCTACAGAGGACATATTTATGTACTGAGACAATAAATAAATATAAATCGTAATAGTATGCTCTTTCTGCGCTTCTGCTTAACAGCGTGTTGTCAGGTGTCTCGAATTTGGAGCGTGTTATGAAACCTTTTGAAAAAAAATGTATAAAAAAAAAATACAAATCTCTCCGTACCAAATATTCTAATATTCGCTGCTGATTACTACCGAATATCCGGAGCCCAAGAAATGGTATTCGGGACAGCCCTAGTACACACCCAGCATTCCTCCAACATTCCCATGCGGATTTACAATCCTAGTCCTGCATCTGTTACTCTGAAGAGAGGGGTGGTGGTCGGAGTTCTTCAGCCAGCTGAGGTGTTGGAGGAAGTGGATCTCCATCCGACAAAGTCCCCAGTAACATTAGACCCCAATGACTTTCATGTTATATCTGTGCCCAGTCATCTACAGGATATATATGCAGAGAGCTGTGCTCACCTGTCTGAGGAGGACAGAGCCGGTCTAGCTCACGTGCTACGGAGGTTCGGTGATGTCTTCTCCACCGGGCCCACTGACCAGCTTAGTGCAGCACGACATACAGACTACTCCTGGGCAGCCTGTGAAGCAGCCGCCACGCAGAATGGCCAGAGACAAACAGATTGCTGCAGATCTGCAGGTACAGCAGAGCCTGGAGTCTGGTGTAGCTCGTCCCAGCAACAGCAGCTGGGCTGCACCTATTGTCATGGTGAGGAAGAAAGACCAAAGCCCGCGATTATGTGTGGATTACGGATCCCTTAACGAAAGGACTATTAAAGATGCCTATCCCCTGCCACGTATTAAGGACACTCTGGACACACTGTCCACTGCCAGGTACTTCAGTACACTAGACTTGACTTCAGGGTACTGGCAGGTAGAATTGACACCAAGAGCCTGCAAAGCCGCAGCTTTCTGCACTCGCAAGGGGCTATTTGAATGGAACGGTCCTGTGGAGGCCATTTTGGAGTAGAAAGAACTCTCACACGCCTGTAAACCAGATATTTCTGGTATAACATGAAAGACGATGTCCTGCTCTGGTGCCGTACCTGCCCTAGCTGTGCTGCTAAAGCTCGCCCGAAGAAAACTCCTTGAGCGGCTATGGGCACGGTGCGAGTCGGTGCCCCCATGGAGATGATTGCAGTTGATGTGATGGGCCCTTTAAATGAAACAGAGAGACACAATAGCTACATACTAGTAGTGCGGGACCACTTCAGTAAGTGGGTAGAAGCGTATCTAGTCCCAGACCAGCAAGCATCCACGGTGGTAGAAAAGATTGCCTCTGAGTGGGTGTGTAGGTACGGAGCTCCCAAGTGCTTGCGCAGTGACCAGGGCACGCATTTCGAGTCTGCTGTTTTCCAGGGGATGTGCTAGCTGCTGGGGATTGACAAGACTCTAACTACCCCATTTCAGACAGGTAGAGCGCTTTAATGCCACTCTGCAGAAAATCCTGGCTACCACTGCAGACAGATGTCACTGGGACTGGGATCTCATGATGCCTTATAAACTCGTGGCTTATAGAGCAACTCAACACAGCTCCACCGGATTGACACCAAATATGATGCTTTTTGGAAAAGAAGTCACTTAGCCAGACGACCTGGTCGCTGGTTTGCCACCTGACAATGACAATATCGACACTAACACTAACAACCCCCCTCAATATGTCATGAAACTGAGAGAATGTCTGGAGCTGTCTCACCAGCTGGCACGAGAAGCTCTTGGGAAATATGTTGAGCGAGCTAAAAAACAGTATGACAAAAACATTTGTCAAACCCAACACAAAGTGGGAGATGCAGTCTGGCACCTGATTAAAGGCACCAAAAGGGTTAAAAACAAGGTACGAAAGTTTCTGCCATCCTACGAGGGCCCTTACTTCATTGTAGGCATTTTGGACGACCTGATCTATAGACTAAAAAAGAGCCCCAGAGCCAAAGTCAAAGTTGTCCACCATGACAAGCTCAAGCCTTATTATTCCAGGAAACCATTAAACAACAGCTGGGTGTTCAAAGACACAGAAGCCTGGGCGCCTGTCGAGGTGCCGCCCCCTCAGGCTGACCTCAACTCATCTGACACAGTCATCGGGCCTCTCCACCTGTGGGACGCCCCATCAGACGCAGAGGATCTAGCTGTGGAGACCCTCCAGGACCCAGGTTCTTCACCGCTAGTTACGCCGAGCAGCAGCTGGCTTCATGACAGACTTCCTCTGACTCAGCGCCCTTCCAGGGCCCCGGCCAGTGGTCCCCTACGGATTTCCACCCCTCCACAGAGACCCCAACAACTCTGCAGAGCTCCTGACATGTTAGGTGACTGGGTCAGTCAATAGGGTTTGTTAAAGGTTTAACCTGAGTCAGGGTGTCAGCAGGTTAGTTCCTAACTCAGTAAAATAAAAATAAAATAAAAGTTCCAGAATAATTCTACGCTCTTAAGCTAAATTATTTAATGATATTGTTATACATCCACAGTTTGTTGTTCTATTTCATTTAGTTGCCTGTGCTAATGAGTAATGTTGATACTGTTTTACTGCTTTGACACTTGATGTAACTGGTTAGAGAAACCAAACAGATGGTAAGATAAGATTGCTTGTTGTTGTTTGACAATTGTAATTCCTAAGAGCCACATCATATAGAGTAAAGTCACACAGTGTTGAATTTAACTTGGTTGATTAACTACATCACATTATGTTATGTACATGTCAGTATGTGTGTTTATACACCTTTGAAACGACAAAAAAAAAGGATCTATGCAGTATGCTTCATGGACATTTTTATGGACATTGCTTCATGATTCAAGCTGTTTCCACAGCAAGGAAGACGCCTTCAAGGACTGTGGGAAATGGGGATTATTGTGGGGAATGTGTTGCCATTAATGTTTCATGCTTTCCTTTTATAATGTTTATATGCTGAAGTGATGTTAAAGGTTGTTTTATCATCATCCAGAGTGGGGGTAGTGTTACAGGCTTGGCCTGTCACTTTAAGAGTAGCAGCCGCAAGGGGTTGTGGGTTTTGGAGTCTCTGTGTTTGTAAAATGTGATGGCCAAGGCGAAGTGCGGAGTTATGGAGAGAGAGACGAAAGTATAGAGAAAGTGGTCAGAAAAGGAATAGCATCTAGTCTGTATGTATGCAATACAGTGTCAATATAGCTGAAGAACGTGAATAAACGGAGGTTCTTCCCACGGCACCCGAACGCCTCATTTCCATCCTTTATTCCCCTCGAAATGTCTGGGCAGCTGGTTACCGGCTGACAACGAGCCAAGTCAGAAACCACCGGTGTGTATTTGAAACTACGGTTTCGGTGCCGAGATACCGTTAGTAAAAAGGTAACACAGGTGCATTCATATTAGGGCTGCCCCCGACCAAAGATTTTCCTGGTCGACCACTGGTCGTCAGGTAAGGCCACTGGTCGACCAGTGGCGCGAATGAAAGCGCACGCAGAGACAAAGCGCCTTTTTCGCGCAACCGGCAAGTAATTCAATTATGATTCTGAATGTGTTGGAAAAATCAACAAGGGGACTGTCTTAACATTTTGTTAATTTATTTCAACACAACACACCATATAAAAACATCACACAACTTATGAACATTTAAAACCAACACAATAACTTTATAAAACAAACAAAAACATTCTTCTGTTAAAAAACTAAATTTAAAACTATATTTTTCGTTACTTTTAAACATGTAAAATAAATATAAATTATATAAACAAACGAATAAATAAACATAGGCTCAAGCCAACTTAAATATTTAAATATCAGTGCAAAAGTAAACAGGCCTACAGAGAAGTATTCTCAACATGAAAATAAAACTTTCAGTTTTTTCCTGTCGTCGGAATGCAAACAAAAATTATAAATATACCGCAAAACTTAACTTAAACACTTCAGTTGAACGAACGAAGAACGAAAACTATAAACTACAAAACTATGGTGTTATATTAGGCTAGGCCACTACCTGACTTTCAGGGTTTCCCTCCGATCTTAGTCTTCTCATATTATGAGACAAGAACACGAGTTTGTCTGTGTTGTCCGGGAGAAGTGAGCTCCGTGTCTTGCTCACAATGAAGCCGGCTTTGGAAAATATGGGCTCCGATGGCGTGGATGTGGAAGGGATGGAGTGGATGCGCTTAGCTGCTCTGGCAAGCTTGGGATAGCGTTCCTCATTCATTTTCCACCAAATCAGTGGTCCCTTGTCAACCTTGGTTCGGTCCTCCAAGTATGTCTTCATTTCATTGTTCTCTTCTTCCGTCTGTTGATCTTCATCAAAGGCCATCAGCATTGATATGTCCTGCTGCTTTTCCCTTTGCCTCTTTGGTGTGGGCTCACTTTCCTCTGCGCTGCTGCTGTCCTCTCTCTGAGCAGTAGCTTCTTCTGCTGGAGATAAACTCTCAGCCAGATCCCACACTGTTGTGTATGCATCGTCCCGTTTCTCTGCACCGAGGAATGACAAGCTCTTGAACCGTGGTTCAAGGACTGCAGCTTGAATATATATGCTGCCCTCCAGACTCCCTGTGAGCTCCCACCTTTTGTCGATTTCCTCTGTGATTTTTTTCTTAACTGCCTTCACGGTCATGCTGTCAACATCACGACTCAACAAGTGGCGCCTCTTCATGTTGACGAGCATCGGCAGCGTAGCAGACAGAGATGCGTTTATATCTTGTGAGAGCAGCTCGGTGAGGGTGATCATGGGCCTCAGCACGGAGACAATGTCCTCCGCTGTCCTCCATTGGGCAGTTGATAGATCCAGATCTCGGTCAGACCGGTGGGTGGTCCCGGGTTCTGAAAGCACAGCTGTAACCGGATATCTCTGTTCCAGAAGACGCTCCAGTATCGAATAAGTGGAGTTCCATCGTGTGGACACATCTTGTATCAGTTTGTTTTCAGCCACATTCTGTTGCTTCTGTTTCAAAGTGAGAGCTGCTGTTGCCTTGGCACTTTTTTTGAAGTGTCCCACAAGGCTTCTGGCAGCAGCAATCACTCGGCAGATGGGATCTAATTTAACAGCCGCGTTTATGCACAACTGCAAGGTGTGCCCCGCACAACGAATTCCCTAGACATTACCCCAGGACGGGTTTTGAGATAGCTGTTTAGCGCACAACACCATATTAGCGGCATTGTCGTGTACCACAGCGACCCTCTTTTCTGGCGGAATCCCAAACTCCTCCATCACTTCGCTGAGTCGCTCTGCTATGTTGGCAGCTGTGTGGCTCACCTCCAGCACTTTAGTCTCCATCACGAATTAATGTAATTGCCATTTTTGGGAAATAAAGTGTGCCGTCACAGTCATGTAATCATCCATTTGGTTGGAGGTCCATGTGTCAGTAGTGAAGCTGACTGCTGTGCAGGCTTTAAGTTTCTCCAAAAGTACCTGTTTGGTTGTGTTATATTTATTTTTAATGGCGTGCATTACGGTGTCACGTTTGGGTACAGTGTAACCCGGTTCGATGAATTTCATCATCTGTTTGAACCCTTCCCCCTCGACAATGTTTACAGGTCTCATGTCCAGTGCCACAAAATCTGCAATTTTGTCGGTGATGTCTCTCTTCCTTTTCTCGGAAAGAGGGGGCTTCTAAACGAGTGTTGTCTGTGAGAGTTTCAATGGCGGCTGCGAAGATGAAGTTGAGGTAGATGCGGTTGCCCTATCAACGTATAGTGGATGAGCCTATTAAGAGAAATGCACATTAATTTAAGTTTACACTAAGCCTAATAGCCCATAATATGACAATACATTTTATCTAACAGGCTTTTTATTAAGGCTAGAGCTGCAGAGCGTCCATATTTTAATGGCTTGAACGATACTTACATGTTTCAGAAGAACAGAACAGAAGTTTTCATGATAAGTCATGTTTGTAGTTGATGAATGATAGGAGAATATTTGCTTGCAAAGTTTGCATATCACCTTCTTCGGGTTGTCTGTTACTTTTTCGACATGCTCCCAAGCTCTTGATTTTACGCCTGACATGGTTAAAACTATCAGCTTATCTGACGTGAAAACAAGTTACTCACTGTCACCTCCTGTTTCCATTTTTTTTTTTTTTTTCTCAATTTTTTTTTTTTTTTTTCGGCGACCAACGACCAATTACATTTTGACCGACCAAAGACTCTTTGGCCGACTAACCTTCGGTCGACTAATCGGGGGGCAGCCCTAATTCATATACAACAAATCACCATAGGTAAAAGGTCACAGTGACTAGCCTTTTCCTGGCCTCAAGTGAGAAACAGGACTTGTTTCTGAAAAAGAAACCTATTCCAACCCTCAGCTTTTTAAGCAGGTTATTGACATGAAGTTTAAAAGTAAGACAATCATCAAGCCAGATACCAAGGTATTTGTAACAGGTAACCACTTCAAGTACTTGTCCTTGCATAACAATATCTAAAACAGGCTCTGGTGTCTTTTTAGCTTTTGAAAAGAGCATTACCTTGGTTTTCTCAACAGTTAAAAGAAGCTTAAGCTCAGAGAGCTGAGTCTGAATAATTTTAAAAACAGCCTGTAATGTAACACCAGCCTCCTTAATGGAGAGACCTGTACAGTACATAACGGTATCGTCCGCATAGTAATGTAAAGTAGCTTCATTCACATTTTCACATACACTGTTGATATATATGGAGAATAAAAGTGGACCTAAAACAGAAGCTTGAGGAACACCATTAGCAATGTTTAACCACTCAGAAGACAGCCCATCAAAGTGAACACATTGGGACCTTTCAGAGAGGTAGTTCATAAACCACCCCACTGCATGGCTGAATATGACAATACTGAGTAGCCTCTGCTTCAAAATGCGATGATCAACGGTGTCAAACGCTTTGGAAAGGTCAATAAATAGAGCTGCACAACTCTGCTTATTATCTAAGATACTCGTAATGTCATTCACCACTTTCATTGTCGCAGTGATGGTGCTATGTTGCTTTCTGAAGCCTGACTGATGTTTAGACAGGATATTATTTTTACTAATGCTGTGAAAATTATCGCGTTAACGGCGGTAATTAATTTTTTTAATGAATTGCGTTAAAATATTTAACGCATGTGCAGAATGGCCCGCCCCATATCCACCAGTGGCAGCGCTGGGGTAGGCTACAGCCATACCAAGAAATGGCTTAGCCCCACCATGAAAAATGATATTAAAGTAAGCAAAAAGTCGAAAAGTCTGCGAGAGTGTGATTTGAGATTAAGAAGCAGTCCTGAAGAACCATCATCGCAGGAAAACAAAAAAGACAAACATATTTTGTAGAGCAGATTGTCTGTGACAAGGCAACCGGTAATTGTTTGTTCAACACATCCAAACCTTTGCAGGGGATGCCCACTGCGGGTGGCAGAACAGACCTGAATCCAGTAGACTTCTCAGAATGACTAGAAATCTTCTCATAGTTCAAAACAGTTAACAGGCACAGCAGAATCCCGATATGGGCCATTTTCCGAGACCACCACACAGTATCCGCAATGTTCCTGGAGCAAATCAGCGCAGCAGCAAAGGACAGGCGAAAGCAGCAGCGTGGAACCGCTCCGGTCCCTCCGTGGTATCTCCGGGGTGAAAGCAGGCCTCTGCAACAGCAGAACCAGGACAGTTGGAAAGCAGGCCCCAGCCGTGGTAAAATCCTACCCGCACAGCAGCACACGCCCTCTGGAAGCAGGCCAAGCCCGAAGCGTGGATCCACTCCGTCTCTCCGCGACGACTCCGGGGTAAAAACCTCTCCAGTACAGCCGTACTCTACAGGTGGGAGCAGGCCTCCGTAGATCGCAGATCGCAGGCAGCAACAGGTGGAGCCGCTCCGTCTCTTTGCGACGAGCAGGCCTCCGTAGATCGTAGTTCGCAGGCAGCAACAGGTGGAGCCCCTCCGTCTCTTTACGACGTCTCCGGGGGAAAAATACCTCAGTACAGCCGTACTCGACAGGTGGGAGTAGGCCTCCGCAGATCGCACACAACTAAAACTACTACTTGTATAAGCAGGGATGGCTAAATGTTTGTAAGCAGGAGAGCTAGATGCTAACAGATTCCAGATGCTAACAGGTAGTGCGAGCCTGTAGAAATTGCGCCTCACGCGAGTGCCAAGAGAAAGTGTGTTGTGTTGTTGTGCATCTCACGTTTCCTTCCGTTCTGTTTACTTGATTCTGTTCACCTGTTGCAACTGTGTTTTCTCCTCCCTCCTCACCTGTCTCTTGTTTCGTTGATTAGTCTTGTGTGTATTTAAGTTCTGTTTTTGCTGTCTGTCATTGTTGGTTCGTCGTTTGTCTGTGACTGTGCTCACCGGGGAGTGTTCTTATTTTTGACGTTTAGCCTTGAAATAAAGGATTTTTCAGTGTTATCTGAGTTTGGGTCCTGCTTGCTTCACTCACCGTAACACCTATATCAGAATCAGAATTCCTTTATTCATCCCACAAAGGGGACATTTACGTTGTTACAGAAAAGTATAGATAGAGACGAAGGAAATATAACTCTATAGGTCTCAGATGTCTCTTTGATGGCTGGCACCTTATCCACTTATCCACCTTATCCAGCCTGCTATTATATGCAGTTTCACGCATGGATAATTGGAACACAACTGAATCAACACATTGTTTCCCTGATCATAATGTAGATGTCAACAACAATTAATAAATGTGCGTCTTTCTTGTCTTGTGAACGCTAAAAAATAGGGGTGGGAATCACCAAGCTCCCCACGATACGATACTATCGCGATACTTGAGCCACAATAAGATAGTATTGCGATTCTACGATATGCTAAATATTGCGATACGCTATATTGCGATATTGCAAATCACATGGGTCATATCCATGTCCGTCTTCCCCTCCTGGTTAAAAAATGTATTTGCAATATGAATAGTTTATGTAAATAACCCAATTTGTGTTCTTTGAACCTGAAAAGGAGATGGCATTGTTTTTGTTACTTTCATTGTAATAAATTGTATACATGTCTTAACGTAATTTCCTGTTTTATATAGACATGCTTTTATTTTGAAGGCGACTTTGCGCTATTAGCAGGAAGTTACTGTTCCCAAAGCAAAAATGTGATGGAGAAAAAGAACGGAGATAAAGTACAGATATTAACGGAGATATCAACCTTTGAATATGGCGATATCAAAAGATAAAGTTTACATTTAAGTGTTAGCAAGTGTCATCAAAGCTCCAGCTCTCCATCGTGTCTCTCTTTGAGTCCTGACTCTCCATTGCTTCAGAAGTTTCCCCCACAAATTGGCGTTGTTGGCAGGATACCAACAAATCTTCAGAACTGGTAAGTGTAATTTCAAATCCACATTTGGACATTGCCTTACCAGAATCTGTGATTGACGGTATCCTAAAATCACCTGTGAAACTGAGCGGCTGTTTTTCATTTTTGGTTAATGAACATCTGAGGCTTGGAACGCCAGGGAATCAGTGTCTGGAGAAATGTTCAGAGAAACCTTAGAGAAAGGCATCAGTAAAGTGGAACTTCTGTGTGAAAGCAATGTTAAGATTTGTATTGGACAAATCGCCGAATTCTAGGGGTTAAAGTGGCCAACTTTAGCAGTTAGAAGAAGCAGCCAGAGATATCACCAATATCGCCTCTTCAAACACAGCTCCAGCTGTAAAAAAGAAGCACACTGTTCAGGGTCTGCGCTTTAGGTGTAAGAAGAAAAGAAGATTATATTGCTTTAAGAATCAATAAAAAAATGTATTGCTGTTATGTTAAGATATGTTTGTGACCTTTTATAAACCCTATGCCCCGTTCTGCACCCTGAGACCCTCAGAGGCATCACTGCTGGTCGTAAAGACCTGCCTGAGGAGATCAGGGTTGCAAAATCTGTCTGCTCTTTTAGGTCAATGTTGGGTAACACTTTATATTAAGGTACACAAATTAACCATCAACTAGTTGTTAATTAACTTGCATATTAGCAGTATATTGGCTCTTTATAGTCATTATAAAACACTTATTAATGCCATTAATTAATTAATTAAGGCAGTAGTAGCACAAGAATAGTAATTCTCCCATAATAACACTTAACACATATGATCTATTCTTATGTAACAATACATGAAACTATAAGTGTTAATTGTGTCTAAATAACTCAACATTAGGTATTTATATCTAAGAATATGTTTTGGGGTATTGCCAGTTTAGCTACCAATAGCAAGGTGATATTGACCTGTCGGCTATGTTTCATATTTGCATATATTTTTGTAACATTTGTACTGAAGGTTAGCAAGGAAACCGGATACAGGAAGTAGGAGAAAGGAACTGAATAGCATGGCAGTAGACATCGATGAGTAGACTGCTACTAATGTCCCCTATGCATCCGTAGTACCCTCACTGCAGTGCGCAGTACCTCGACACCCCTCCTTCTCAACCTCAAGAACGCCCCTCCTTCTCAACCTTTGAGGCACGTGACGTCCCAACTTCCGTGTCACAAAAGAAACATATTATATCTTATATAATTAATATATATATAATTCTGATGTCTGTGGTTATTTAAACATTCCCTGATAAACGTTATTTCAGCGTCAATAAATGAGTGTTAATCCCAGTGTGTTTTAGCTTGCAACATCACATTTCACCTTCAATTCACGGTTTTCAAAACGTTAGCCACATGCTAATGCTAACCGGAAATGAAGAATTTTCAGAATAAGAGTGTTAAGTTAATAGTTAGTGTGAATTTCCGTTTTTTTTTTAATAAAACTGCTTTATATTAAAACCCTGTATTTAATTTAAATTACGTCATATCAACATTGATTTTAATTTCTTACAGTAGGAGAGGTTTTTGGGTTTAGGTTTGGGAGGGAGGAAGGAAGGAAGATTAGGATTAGGTAAAAAGGTAGGGAGTGGTTAGGGTTAGGATGGGGGGAAGAGAAGGGTTAGATTGAAGGGAGGGAAGAGAACTGCTACCCCGGAAACAGGATGTAACGTGTCATCAGTGAAGCTCGTCACGTGCTTCAAAGGTTGAGAAGGAGGGGCCGTCCCGTCACGTGCCTCAAAAGTTGAGAAGGAGGGGCGATCTTGAGGTTGAGAAGGAGGGGCGTCGAGGTAATGCGCACTGCAGTGAGGGGCTTCTCATGCAACCTGAAGAGTGAAAGGGTCAAGTCCATCAGAAAGCAATGACTGTTAGTGTAACGGCCCGTCCACACTACAGCTTCAAAAAAAGCTTGCCGGGGGGCGTGTCTGAAGCTCGACCAACAACCAATCACATGAATCTCCCGCCCCTGACACACAAGCAGCGGTTTGATTGGCTAGAGCTTGTACTGGCATATGATTTGATTGGCTGACGCTTCCACCGAAAGCTTCAGAAGCTTCAAAAGTTGAACATTGCTCAACTTTTGCAGCCCGAAACGCCAGGAAAGCTCCGCTCTGCTACCCACAATTCAGTTCGGCGAAAAGCGAGGCAACGTGACGTCACCCCATTCAAAGTGAATGGGCAGACGCGTTGGAAACCGTTTTTGAAGCTGTCGAAGCTGTAGTGTGGACGGGCCGTAAGTGTGAGCCTTACAGTGCAAGGATTAGTAACATGTATTGTGTTTATGTGATGACATGTGGAGATGTTTAAACACAATGAGAAAATGCGTTAGCATTCGCGCTAGCATTAGCATTCGCGCTGGCGTTAGCATACATGCTAGCGTTAGCCATACTAGCCTGTATACATGCTTATTGTACAGCTAGCATTAGCTATAGGCTATTTACCTTGTTTACACTTAGCTGTCCTTTGTGTTAATCTGTGTATGTTACACTTTGCATGTATGAGATCATTAAGTGCCTTGTAACTTCTTCTTTTGTATAGTTCAACTCTGTTTGAATGTCAGTGGACTGCAAATAAGTCAATAAAGGAGCATGGCTGCTCATTCCCTGGCTCTCAAAAGAGTTTGGCTGGCTGTGTAATCTATGTTCACACTGAGACAGTACAACACAGAGAGAAAAGTACACCTAGTGTGTAAGTACATACAAGCAGGTCACACAGTATGATCACAAATACATAAACTCTGTTAAAAATCAGTTTTTATTAAAAAGTACAGGCTGCATGTGTTCTCAGCCTTGGAGAAACTTGACATGTTTTGGTATGTGTGTGAACCTCTCTTTAGTGGTTCATTAATAAAACAGATATTTCAACGTGTGCCTACTTTGTTCATTTACTGTTGAGGTTAATTTCAGTAGTTGTGTGCTATAATGTATTTACAAAGTGTGAAGAGGAGGCAACTTTTTGAATAGGGAACCTGAGTCAAACTATAGCTTATTGGTTATGAACAAGAATTCACCTTACAATAGGGAACATATTCCAGGGCTGCCAACACTCACGCATTGAGCGTGAGAGTCACGCAATTAACCCATATCTCACGCACTCACGCACTCACGCCACACTTGCATTTCCTCACGCTTTTCGTCCAAAATAAATGTATATAAAAATTAATTGAAGGAACAGCAAACCGAGCGGTCTACGAAATGAGACGGTCTTCTGGCTTAGTTCAGTAAAGTTGGAACGATATTGGGAGTTTCTGATTTCACGAATCAATAATTCATGAACAAAACGTTATTCAGACACAAATGACGTCTCCTAAGTACCGTGGTAAGGTTGACAACGAACTACAGTCACATGTTGATAAAAAAAATGCCAATATACGCCGTCCTCCGAGCTGGACACATTACATTGGTCTCTTTCCGCAGCCGGAGAAGAAACGAGTGCTCAGGGACCGTCTGCAAAGTGCAGCTCCGAAAAAAGTGAATACAATAATATTCAATCACTATTATACAGATTATTACTACCAAACTCACTACAGACATCAATAGTCTCCTGGTGGTCATACTACAGCAGACAGTTTTGAAGAATATGCTTTTGAATAATTTTGGGGAATATTTATAATGTAAAATCTTCAATAAATATGCCATCATCTTAAATAACTTTACTATCCAATTTCTACCAAACTCACTATTTACATTGTTGTTGTTAGCATATGGTTAGCTAGCTACGCTAACGGATAGAAGCTGTTTCTCAAACAATGAGAGGGAGAGCTCTGTCCTGTCAGACTGAGAGAGATAACAACAGCTCAGTGAGGTAAGGGACTCTGTTTAGATAGTTAACTTTAGTCGAGTTATCTCAGTGGGTCTTAAACGTTTTGGTCACCATTTATGAGAATAAATGAAAAACAGTTATGAAATACTATGACAGTAAAACAAGACTTCACTTTAAAATAGGGAACATGTTCTTAGATATAAATACCTAATATTGAGTTGTTTAGACTTAATTAACACTTATAGTTTAGTGTCTTGTTAAGAATAGAACATATTTGTTAAGTGTTATTATTGGAGAATTACCATTCTTGTGCTACTACTGCCTTATTAGGCCCATATTAAGCATAGCATATTAAGACGAAAACTAATGTACAACAACTTCCTTACTTACAATAAATAAGCACTAATTAGAGGGTTATTGAGGAAAAACACTCAACTAATGGCTTATTACTTGTAGAATATGGTTATGTAGAATAAGGCATTAATAAGTGTTTTATAATGACTACTAAAGAGCCAATATACTGATAATATGAATGTTAATTAACAACTAGTTGATGGTTAATTTGTGTACCTTAATATAAAGTGTTACCCAATGTTGTATTATTTGTTTCATTTATTCTTAAATCTATGTGTTGTACTAATAATGAAAAAACTAGGGCCGGGACTTTAACCCGTTAATTAAGATTAATTAATTACACAAAAATTAACGCGTTAAAAAAATTGAAGCATTTTAATCGCACTTATTTTTGCACCGCGGAACGTTTCTCACTGGATGAGTTTCAGGGGTACCGATTATACTGGAGCACCAACTAACGTTCATGACTTCAGACAACAACAAACCACAGTGAACAATAGTCAAACATGAACGAAGAAGCTGATGAGACCGCTTTGGTTGGCCCCGTGGATGGGACATTTTGTTTTAAAAAACGGACGGATGGAAGCGTCAATAAGAGCACGGTTGTTTGCAAATTATGCAAAAAGGAATTCGCATATGACCGCAGCACATCAAGCCTCAAGTATCACCTCAATGCAAAACATATAGCAGCTAGCGTGGAAGCTATTGTGGACGTTAGCCGGACTCGGAGTACAAGGACCCACACCCAATTCGCGTTGATCAAACAGTGGCCTATGCAACAGAGAGATTTTATTTTTCATCCGGATATTGGAAGAATAGGAGGGATTGAGGTCAATCACTGGCACTTTTTTATTTTATTTTAAATGGTACACTTTATGTTGAACTATTTATTACGTTGTTGGTGCAACTGGCACTTTATGTTGAACTGTTTATTGTTTTGGCCAAGGTTATTGAGAGAGTTGGACTGAAATTGATTAGATTTTTTAAATTAACTGTTGGTAAATCAACAAAGTCTGTTATGGCCTCTGAAGCAACAGAGAGATGTTCTCTAATAGTCAGGGTTTCCAATGTTCTGAATGTACTTGAAAGTATTGTGTTTCACTTAAAAAACAAAGTGTTATAGTTTGCAGAAGGTCTACCTACCTATAGGCTACCTGAATCTCTGAAATGTACTATATTCCTAAATATGCTATTGCTACACTTTATGGCAAAAATTGCACCTTTCTGTTGGTCTTGGTTAAGTACCACCTTGAAAAAAATAAACAATGTTTTGTTGCTTAAGCTTATGTATTCAGTCATTATTCAATGGTATACTAAAATCCATGTGAAAAAAAAGGCTTCTCACTGTTCTCATGTCAAATATTTATATGTGTTTAAAAATGCGATTAATTTTGATTAATTAATTACAAAGCCTCTAATTAATTAGATACATTTTTTGAATCGAGTCCCGGCCCTAGAAAAAATGAAATGTATTGAACACCTTCCGAAACAAAGCTGATAAGCAGAGTTGGGTGTAACGCGTTACTGTAATAATATAATAATAATAATATAATAATATTACTTTTGTCGGTAACAGAATAGTGTAACGCGCTACTTTTATAATTCAGTAATCACACTACAGTTACTAACATTGCCCCGACACGCGTTACTTCGTTACTTACTAAAATCAGTCATAATCACACTGACATACAAGAGGGGTTTCCGCCGAAGGTTTATATGCACGTAATCTGCGCGACTTGCACATCTCCCGTTCTTATTATACATCCATGACATCTCCAGGTGCAGTGCTGCATAAACATGGCTGAGTCAGCGATAACTTTCGAGGGGTGGAGGTATGCCCATTATTTTTAATTTGTCCGAAGAATAGACAGGAATGTGACGGTGAGGTACAACATGTGTCCAGGCCAGAAGCTCTTATCCACTGCTGTAAACACCACGTCAAACCTCAACAAACACCTGCAAAGAACACATGCTAAGGTGAGCCAAGCGGCAAACCCTGGGGAAGAGCCGGGACACCAATACAGAAGTGCAACACAGTGCAGTTCATCTAGTGGCCAGTAGGAGCATCTGCAGAAGGGAGCAATTTCCATAGACCCCCATGTTAAAATGCCCAACTTTAAAGCAGAAATAAACATGTTTATATCGTGGTTCAAAAAACCATATACTCTGTATAATTAGATCCCCCCTTCATGAATATTGATTGGGGGGGTGAATCTTTTCTCAACTCATCTGTTTAATTAATATTAAGCCTTAAAGTTATGCATATATTAGGGCGTGGTCACATTGAGTGACAGCTCCGTTCAATCACTGCTGCTGCTAGCTTCTTGTCTCTCTGCTAGCTGCTCCGTGAAGCTAGCTACAGGGACTCTGCCTGCTCAGTTCATCGAGGGAACACAACTTGATCCGGCCGTTGTTGTTTGTTCTTCATGCTTATATATCGGACTATTGTGACTCGCTCTGCGGTTAAAACAGACTGTGCATTAATGCGGTTTTGCGGTAAGTGTTAATGATTTTAATCAGCTACGTAATGAATGTTAAGGCTTGGGTTAGTGTGTAAGCGTGTCACACACCCAGGTTTATGTCACGGGTTTAGTGTTGTCTGTCTAGGTTTGGGTGTTTGCTGTCATGTTTTTCCTCCTGGGTTATTGTCTGGTCCTTTTCCCTTTGTTTTTCATGTCTGTCGTTAGTTTCCCTGGTGTGTCTACTTCCCTGATTGGTTTCACCTGTCACTCCTCGTGTGTCTCCTGTGCCCATCAGTGTCAGCCCCGCCCCTGATTGTTCCCACCTTTGTCTTGTTACTCTGTGTTTAAATTCCCCTGTCTCCCAGTGTTCAGTGTAAGTTTGTCTTGTCTATTGTCATGTCAGGTCTATGCTTTTGGAACTCTTTGGTTTTGATTCCTCACTGCGTGAGCGCCTTCATTTTTTGTCCTCTGTTTTTTTGTCATCTCGACTGGAGTTTTGGTGATTACCTTTTTGTCATTTTTGCTAAATCATGGAAAAATAAAGTATCTCACAATACTTTACCTCTGCCTCACTGTCTGCATTTGGGTCCTACATACTAAGTGCCCGGAATCGTAACAAAGCGAGTGGTAGCTACATCGGTACTAACGATGCTAAAAGTAGTTAAAATCATCCACTATTTATAAAGGTTAAAACGAAATAGACAAGTGTTAAGCGTTAAGTGGGATAATACTGTACAACAAACGGCTTCCGTTTGAGGTTGATAAAATAAGGTCATCCTTGTAACTTAGAGATATTTTATTATGTAGGTAGGAACTGTATGCATCGCTAAGGTTAATTGAAATTGGCTGTTTTCAAGTATGTAGACAATCTAATAAGCTTGTTTGAGACAAGCGAGACCTGCGCAGACCTGTGCAATTTCGATCAACGTCTTGCTAGTGCGTTGCATGATGGTTAGTCATTTTGTCCGACTTGCTCTGGAGGCTCGCCTACATGAGACGTTGAAATCTCGCGGGACAAAGACGCCCGCAGCCTTGAGAGCGAGGCGCGGCGAGGCAGCGCAGTTCCTCTCCACGGGCTGCGGAAGCGAAATGCTTGATGGGAAACGACTCGCTGGTATCTCGAGCTGAGCGCTCATTGGTGGTTTTTACCACGTGCTGGTGATGAAACTCTCCAATTGGCTCGGCAAAAGTTTGATTGTTGTTTTGTGTCAGTTTTATGTCGCCCCCTTCATTAACATTTTTCATAATTGTTCCACAATGTTTATCATCATGAAATTAATGTCTATATATGTTATACTATACTTGCACTGCTTACCGTTTTCATACTTTATATATCTTAGAATATTCATAGAAACAGTTAATACTGCTCACGGGCTGCTGTGTATATCTAGTGTATTCATACACACTGTTCATACTGCTCACAGGCTGCTGTGTATATTCATACCTCTCACTGTTTATTCATCATTCAATTCATTCTATATTTTATTCTGTAGATTGTGTACATTACTTTTCACTTTACTGCTTGTTGCACTCCTGGTTGGAAGTTAAACTGGATTTCGTTGTCTCAGCACCTGTAATATGTGCAATAACAATTAAGTTGAATCTAATCTTGAGCAGGAACAAATGTATTTACTTAGTACATATCTGACATTAATGATTTAACACATGTGTGCATTCTTTATAAATGCAAACCGAGTCAAACCGACTCCGGAGGTGGCGGTATGCACCTTAAAGTTGTTTGCAATCCGCGAAAAAAATGAGAGAAGAAGAAGAAGAAGAAGAAGAAGAAGAAGAAGAAGAAGAAGAAGAAGAAGAAGAAGAAGAAAAGAAGAAGAAGTCGACTCGGAGCTGTCCGACTTCAGGCAAGCTTTTTGAGACCTCCCCCGGCTGCGATCGGCTATTCTTGTCTACTTTCGAGGCGAGCCGCAATGCGTCTCAAACAAGCCTAATGTCGAAGTAGTGTATGTGAAATCAACCTCACAATAAGATGTGTGTATATTACAATTATTAATGTCATATTTCAAGATGATTACTTAGATATTACAATATGGTTGGTTGATCTGGAGTTCATTATTGAGCTTACACGTGAACGTCACAGTCATCTGAAGAACGAACCCAAACCTTGTTGTTTTTATTAATTGCATTACCAAATGGGTATCAAATGACAGTAAGCATTGGTAACACAACTTCCAAAGTTACAGTAAAATAAAAAGGACCCTGACTCGGACAATACACAATCCAACATGTTCAACAGAAGATAATCAGTTATATTGTTTGTACACATGGTACTTTACATATATATCTGTTTGTTTAAGGTGTCCAGGTGATGCAGACAGGCTGGACCAGAGAGTGAGAGACAGAACTGGACTCATCACAGCAGTGAACTTCAGCACAGGTATAAAGACTCTATTTTTCATACTGTACAAAGAATCAAGAAATATATTGGTTTAAATGAATGAAGTATTGACTTTAATACACTGATATACATTCCATTAAACAATACTAGATCACCTACACATCAGTGAAGTTGAGCGTTTTTTCAATGCAAAAAGTTACATTTAGATGTTAACAAGCAATGTGATTTTGTCAGCTTTCTAATGTAATGTATTGAAGGCAAAGATATTTAACACATAGTGAGAACTGCTACTATTTATCTCTCAATATTGTCTGTAAAAAACGTGGTAAAAGTTATTCTTTCAGTGAGACAACAGAGCAAGCTTCTACATTTGCACTACGTTTTGATAACAGTTAAATATTATTTTGATAATAACATATATTTCAATGTTGATGAACTTCATACTTTTCACTCATAATCTGATTGTCTTTGTAGCTCACTGTTGAAATAAAACAAAAACATTACAATTACAAAATAATTATATCTACAGCCCCTAAACACACAAACACACCGCTTTCATAAATAACACACTTGTTCTGCAATAATATGTTTTATGTTTCCTGTAATTTTTGTTAGGAAAGGACATGCCTGAAAGACATGACATGTTCTCCTTCTCTGAGGGTCAAGAAGAACATCCATGAGGAAAATTAAAAGCTGATGCTATGAGATTTTAAGACCAGTACACTAAGAAACTACTTTTATTGTAAAAACATTCAGCTGATCGAATGCACCTATTCCCACATCTACACTCCATCAGCTAATTATTTCTATTTGCCTCGCTTTATGAGCTTCACATCACTTGTGCCTTGTATCGCAGAGTTTGCAATGTTACAAATAAATGGGGCCAATCTTCAGTCAGATGTGAATGTGTAATCTAACATTTTCAGTAAGAATAATGGACAAAAGGAGTGCAAATACAATTTATTGAAATGAATCAAACATGTTTTAAATAAAAAGCACATATGGACAGAAGGTGTAAACCTATTAAATGTATAAGTAAACACATTTAGTCAAATAAAGTGACAGACTAGGCCTGTGCAGTTGGTATCAGCTTTGCCCAGCATGGGCTCCTCCATCAGGCCTGGTCCTCCTCGCAGAGGAAAGACCCTCAGTCCTCTCCAAACCAACAGACTGGACGTCCATCACACGGAGGTTTCTCCTTGAAGTCTCTGTAGCTTTCTGGACACCACGCTGTCTCAATCCGTCCACACTGAATATGAGAGGGGGAAAATTAAAATAATAAATGCTTTAGACAATAAGAAACATAAAGTTGACCGTTGAGTTGCTCAGTTTTTTTAGATTGTCAATACTATTACTGTATAACTAATATATCAGGTTAAGAGGCACATTCAAATAAAGATTGGTCTTTAAATACATGTTGTCTTTTGAATTGTTTGTCTAAAGTTAAGGATCTAGAACTGGTACTTAGTTTTAATGATACAGTCTGGTTATTATGCTGTTTGGAGGAGGCCTCACAGGTAAGAGCACTAACTAGCTACCATCACATGTACCTTAGCTTGACTTAAATGTATTAAACGTATAATTAAGTGATATAAAAATATAAATAACTAATGTCAAGCAAACATACTAATATTTGCTTGATTCCAGTGTTGAATTTAGCACAATTGCATACAAACGTTAAGGGATTTTAAGATTCTGAAGTATTATGCTAAAAACTCAATAACTTAGATTATTATTTATAGTTTTTTGCTGAATAGTTTCATGTCCGCTTACCTTACCGTAAAATGCCACGGCAGTGTGCAGATGGGGACGAGCATGTTAGCTTAGCTTGGTAGCTTCAGCTAGCTCTGGAACTTTCAGCTCGGTGGCAGCAGGTCCCCCCCCTTATTTGGAGCAGGCTGGAGTAGCCGGGAGTTGAACTCTGACGTCAGTGTCGAGCCGTTAGTGGCCAACTCCGCCTACTAAGGGGTTCTCTGCAACTCTGCAGAATCCTATGGGTGACGTTACGGAACTTACGTCCATTTATATATACAGTCTATGGGTGAAGCTAACGCACACGCTATTTGTTGTTTGTTTATATCCCGTAGTCTGTTCTTCTTCTCTGTCTTCCGGTTGTTGCCTGTTTTGAATGACGAATAAACACTGCCGGCTGAAGTCTTTGCGGTGTGTTCCAGTGTGACACATGGCCAAGACGCAACAGCGTCGGCAAGTTCCCTGGTGACTGCTTGGTGTGTCAGGGCCTTAATAGCTAAGGACCCCCGAACCCAGAGTGAGGATGTTGTGAGTGCGCCGCCAGCCCGCCGCCGACTCCGAAGCAGCAACAATTATAATTTGGAGGACCGGTAACCAAAGCAGAGATGGACAGGCTTGTAGCATCCTTCATAGTAGAGGAAATGTTGTCCATTTGCACAGTGGAATCACCATCGTTTAGAGATATACTGCGCACAATACAGATAGAAGGAGACAGAGGACAGCCATGGTCAGATAGGAAAACATTCAGGAGCTATCTGGATCAGTCTTATGCGAGAATGGAAACTGAACTAAAGAGAACATGTGAAACTTTAGCAGTCTGCGTGTTCTGCCTGTAGGGAGGGTCGGACCGGCCCTGCGATTAAAGTAACGAGTAAAGTAAAGAGTAAAGTAACAAGTTACTTTATGTAGAGAGTAGTGTAATATATTACTCTTTTTTTTTTTAAAGTAATATGTAATATATTTACATTTTTTTAGTAACGACCCCATCTCTGCTGATAAGACAGAACTAGACTCAGACATAATACGATTTTTTGTAGAAACATTTTGCGCTGTTGCTGCAAAATGGAAACTTAGTTGATTATCTATTCCAACTGGCCACTGGATTCAGATAATTAATATAAGTTGAAGTTCAATTACAGTTTTAAATATAGTTTAAACATTCTTTATTAAACTGCTTCAAATGATTTCTCGTATCAACCAATTGGTCTCCATAGACATTACTACAATTATAATAGTTGTTAAACTACTGACAAGTTTTCTGAAACCAAGCTTATGAACAAAATAGTTTGCGCCCTGTTAAGCCAGGATCAGTATATTTGTTAAAGTTGTTTGTGTGCATAATACATTTGTTAAATGAATTTAATTATTTAAAAGTATAATGTTGCAATCTCTTTAAAATAAGTAATTCAGTAATAAAGTAAAGTGATCAGCTGGATAAGATGGCAGCATAGGTTAAACTCGCTCAACCCAGTGATGATAATTCTACATTTATAGCATTGAGACAACTATTTTGTAATATATTTTAGCCTCTATGAGTGTTTGATCAAAGGCAATGTCTAAATCGAGCAAAATGTCGCCGCCTAAAAAGGGTCCCGAGACGAGGGGGAAGTCTGACATGGATGCTTTAGAGAAGCAACGAGGCTATCTGGATTTGCGCTTCGACAAACTCCAACAGATGGGGAGGGAGGAGAAATTGACTTCTATCCAAACCGACTTTGTGGTACTGAGTGAAAGCATCTGCACCGTTAAGGCAGAGATGGGCAAGAAACGGGCCGTTTCTCAATCGCGAGGATACTGGCTTGGTAGTCGCATACTTCCAAGTCACTTCCTTCAGAAACGAAGCAAGTATACTTCCAAGCCACGGCTTCGGAAACAAAGAAGAATGGAACAGGCTAACAAGTGTGCCACTCTCTCTAGCGGTTTCAACATAAACTGTACCGAAAATAAATACCTCATGATGTCTATCTAATTATGAACTTGCTTTACTTTCACGGAACACATTTTTGGTGATAACAATCAAATGCAACAAAGTAACATATTTACCAACACATGTTCTACGCCACTACATGCTTACATTTAAATGTGTGCTGCGTCGGTTCAGCCATTCTCCGCAAGTTTTTTTTTTAATTGGTCCGTGCGCAAAGCATTGTGGGGATTTGAAGGACGCGAAGTCTACCCATGTGCAGCCTCGAAATTACCCCCAAACCAAGGACGTGGCCTCGGTGGAATTCCAAGTATACTGGAGATTGGAACAGTCCTTCGGCGGCACTCGATGACGTAGTATCCTTGAAATATTGGCTTGGAAGCCAGTTTCCTCGCGATTGAGAAACGGCCATGGTTAGATGTGGTGAAAAATGTGGGTATGCTAGCCGCCACGAGGCTACGCTGGACATGATGCAACTCAAGCTAGCGGACATGGAGGACCGGAGCAGAAGATGCAACGTCCGTATAACTGGGCTAGCAGAAGGACTTGAGGGGTCTAACACCATGAAATGTCTGACACACTCGCTTCCAAAGTGGTTCCCGTCCTTAAGTAATCTAAAGGGCGAGTTAATGCGAGCTCATCGTATCTACAGCGACGACAGGAAGAAGCAGGTGGGCGCTATCCGCACTTTGATTTTCAACGCAAAGAAAGCCCCGCTCACGATTGATGGATGGAGGATTCGCTTCTCCCCTGACTACAGCAGCTACACTGTTAAACGTAGTCAGGCTTTCTCCCGGGCAATGGATACCGCCCGTGCCAAAGGGGTGGGATTTTTCCTCCTTTACCCCGCTACACTGAAAGTCAAGGGAGCTGGTCAAGTTAAGACATTTCATTCCCCGGGACATGCCGAAGACTTCATCGTCTCCCTACCAGAGGTGCAGGATGCACCAACCGGCAGGGACGGGGACCCGGGACCTGGGCGCTCGTCTGACGGCGAATAGCGTTCTTTTGAAACTTGGGAATATATAACGTCGCTGTTTTGGACTAAATGCACACTGCTTTTCGTGGACTTGGATCTCTTACATAGTTTTGGATTATTTCTGCAGGCTACTTTTCATTAGTTTTTGTCTGACGCTGGACTCATCTGGGGACGGATAGTTGTTTATCATTGTTTGGCTGATCAGACCAACTTGTGAGCCTACTGCTTGATTTTTGGATCCCACACCACGTAATAGACTCTGGACTTTAATAAAAAAACAGCCGGCTTCTTTGCTTTTTGTTTTGATCTGTATCACGGCGGATCCACTGTGCATGTCGGATGTGAATGGACAATGGCCGGTAAGATGTGCATTGGTTATCGGAACAGTGTATGCTTTGATATGACCTATTTACGTTGTTTGCTCTCATTTCTTCTAATACCTAAGCTCATTGTTGCCTTAGGTTATTTCATTTAGTCTGTTAACAACGGTTTAGTAAGCTTTAAGTACTGGGTTGAAGGGTAGGTATAATCCTTTTGCAGCCCCATATCCAACCAGGTCACGGATCAATTTAGGAATATCCGTTTAATGTACTGTTTAGTTATTTTAAGTATCATCTTTAATATTTATTTTTCTTTATCATCTTGTATCATTACCGGGGAAATGTATGGGGGATTGTCTTGTTTTTGTCTTTGTCCAGTTATGGGAAACGCTTACATGTTCTCGGATTGCTTATATGGGGAGGGACTTCCTTTTTATTTTGGTCTCGTTTACAGGTTAAGTAAAAATGATAGTTTATCATCTGACATTCCACTCAGCTTATTGTTGACATCTTCCAGAGCAGTGCAGCCCAATGGGTGACTTATCTATTCTTGTGTGGAACTGTGATGGTGTTACGACCCTGGTAGTTATGTGTATTGTGTGTAGGGATTTCCTTTGAGTCTTTTAGAGTCTTTCAGAATTATTAGGTAGGTTTAGTAGTAGGCATGGTTAACAAAACTGTGAGTTTGTGCCTTAAGGGGGGGGGGGGGGTGTCACGGCTGCTGCTGCTGTCTGCTCGTTAACCTGTCTGGGATTGTTTTCAGCTGTGTATGTTATTATGTATATGAGATGTGCCGTTGCCCGGACGCCATTGCATGCCAGTTTCCTGTCCCTCCTCCGGTAGGCGTGACCGAAGATCTGGATTGGAGCAGGTCGGGCCCGACTCACCAATCCCTGCCCACACCTTCCGGGGACTCTTACAAGAGTGTGTGTATCTCAGATAGACAGGAGAGGTCTGAATCTGTGTCAGACGTCTCTCGGTGCTCTCCTTACATCCTGTGTCAGTTCTGTGTAGCTCTGTGCTAGTTCTGCTACAGTGGCTAGTAGGGTGTGTGCTTTAGTGTGTTTTATGTGTATTCTATGTGTATTCTGTGATTGGTGACGGCGTCAAACTTGTGCGAGACGCCTCACTATTTTAGCCTTAAGTGCCCATTTGTTTTGGTTACATCATCTTTATTTTGAGTTTATTATTAAAATCAACCTCCTACCAACACCTGGTTTTGTGTTGCTTCCCTTTTATCCTAAGCGATATTTCTAGATCAAATAAAGTATATCTAATGTTGTAATTCAATAATATATAGTCTTTATATATTAAATAATCATAATAATAATGTAAATGTTTACACTTCTTTATTTGTTATGTTCATACTTTTACCTTTACAATAGTTTGCTTTAATATGCAGTATATTTTTTGTAATATTTTTAAAATAGAAAGTTCCTTCCGAAATATTCTCTGTTTTATTTTTGAAGGCGAGTTAACGCTGTTGACAGGCAGTTGTTGTGGCTATGGAAACAACATGACGGAGAAAAGTTATATCTTCTACATATAAAGACGAAGAAAGTAAAGAATAAAGTGTATGTTTAAATGTTAGCACCCCCCGAAGAGGCACAAGCTCTTGCTTTGAGTCTGGAGTTTCAATACATTCTAAATCCTCAGTAAAGTCTACTGGCATATTTCGGAGGGATATGCTACATATGAACTTTCTATTTTATACATTTCAGTTCTTCATTAACATTCCTTAATTAACACTTCACTTTCCTGACACAGTCCACTAACACAGGGGTTCCCAAACTTTGCCATGCCAAGGACCCCCATATAGAATTATTCTCTGGCGGGGACTCCCCTGTTGCATTTTTTTTTTTTTAAATGACGAGTAGGCTACATTATGATGGAAAATATGACAAATTAATCATACAGCTTAATACATTTTTGTAATATATATTTGTATTAATAATTAATAATCAAACATTTTTTGTATTTACCTTTTGTTTGTCATTCATTACATGCATTGTGTCTTCTGTTATAAACATTCTTAACACAATATTAAACAGTACTATCAACAGTAAACATATTTTTTAAGTGATTTCTGTCTTTATAATATTATATAATTTTGAACAGTAATATGAACAATTAACATATATTTTTATCATTTTTGAAAGCTATTTATGCCTTTTTAATATTATATATAATATTCAACGGTAATATTTGCTGCATCCGTGCACTCATCCAGATGCAGAGTGAAATATTCAATTGCTCTCACTTGCTCCAAAAGCTGAGCAGATACTCGATTTCACTCTCAGTAGCGGCAGCTCAATTCTGATTTGCTTGAAGGACGGTCGTGTGATTTCAAAACAAAAAAATAAAATATTAATAAAAAAATAAATAAAATTCCCCTTTCCCTCAAACTTTGCGTGACCCCCCTGGCACCCCCTGGCGGCCCCCCGGGGGGTCGGGGCCCCCACTTTGAAAAACACTGTTGATTGTTATTTTTTAATATTCTTTGCGGAATTTGGCCGTGTCACGTGTCACGTCACGTCTGTCCCTCCGGTGCTAGAGCAACGCTGGCGTCTTGTCTGTTGACTGCCGCTTCTACCCCCGGACTGTTTCTGGATGTTTGTTTGTTTTGTCTACGGGTCTCTATGCTGGTTTTCGCCGATCCAAGGCTGCTCTTCACTCCGTTGTGCATCTCTCCAGCTCCGTTTCCATTCATAGGCTCCCTCACTACTGGACTGTATGTTACGTTAGCCATCAAAGCTAACAGCTGGCTCCACTCCGTCACCTTGACTACCCGGTCTGTATGCTACGTTAGCCACCGAAGCTAACAGCTGGCTCCCGTCACAATTGGACTACCTGATTACACCACTGGATTGTTTTTCCTGGCTCTGGGTGTGTTGATCGCTGCTCTGGACTCGGGTGAGTACGCTGTGTGTTTTGTGATGGTGATTGTGCCAACCTGGACCGACCTGTTGTGCGCCGTACATCAACAACAACAACACTCACTCTGTCTGGCTGCCCAGCCGGCGTTCTTGCGGGGAGCCTCCACTCCCCACCAGCTCGTCTACTGTTGGGTAGCTAGGTCCAGACATGGTGCCGCAGGGACGGTCTGGGGTAACCAACACCACACGCATCACTCACTCCAACACCTGGTCCACTGCTGCTTTCACATATCTCACTGCCTACCAACTCCTAGCCAATCAGTTAATAACCACTGCAAATACACTACCTTGGCTACTCTCATCTGCTGCTACCTTTCATCTGCTGCTTGGACTATCTCTCCCGCTGCTTCAGCCTACTACACCACCAACCTCTCGCCCTCTCATCTACACTGCTGCTGACCTCCACAGCCTCAACAACAACCATCGTCTCCCTGCTGCTACTGCCACCGCAGCTAGCGCCGCTGGGATCCTCCGCCGACGCCGCTACATCCACCGGGGCGCTGGCCTCCCCCGCAACCGACACCTCCCTGACGGTTCACCCATCCCCTCACTCTGGACTATCCCCCACCCCCCCGCCATCCCCATCCACCGCACTGCCAACCTCAACAACCTTTGTACCCCCTCCCCTGCTCCACCATCCATCTCCCTCGCACTCCTGAACTGCCGCTCCCTCTCCAACAAATCACCTGTTATACACGAACTGCTACTGGACAATAACATTGATCTGCTTCTCCTCTGTGAAACATGGCAACAGCCCCTGGACTTCTACGCTCTCAACCAAGCCACTCCCTCCAACTACAGTTTCACTGCCAGACCCCGCCTCTCCGGGCGCGGGGGTGGTCTCGCTGTTCTCCACAAACAATCCCTACACATCACTGAACTGAACCTCAACCTCCCACCTATCTCATCCTTTGAACACCTTGCTTTCTCCCTCCCCAACTCTATCACTACTGTTCTAATCTACCGTCCCCCGAAGCCACACCCCTCTTTCCTCTCTGAACTGTCTGAACTACTCACCATTGCATCCTCTCTATCTTCCCACCTCCTACTTACCGGCGACTTCAACATCCACATGGATCAGCCCAATGCCCCCCTGACATCTGACTTCCTCTCCCTCCTTGACTGCTTCCACCTCACCCAACACATTGACTTCCCCACCCATACCAAAGGCCACATTCTGGACTTAGTCTGCTCCTCCTTTCTACCATTATCTAACCCCCAGCCCCTCCCCTTCCCACTCTCTGATCATCTCTGCATCCTCTTCTCCGCCCCTCTACCCTCCCCCCACAACCCCAAAAAACGCACCATCTCCTACCGCAACATCAAGGCAGTCAACCCCCTCACGCTCTCCCAGCTCATATCCTCTGCCTTCCCGCCCGACTCTGCCCCCTCTTCCCCTGACGACTATGCCACCACACTCAACTCAATTCTCTCTGACTCCCTCGACTCTCTGGCCCCCTGGAAAACCTCCTCTGTTTCATTCACCAACCCCGCCCCCTGGTACACCCCGGAACTCCGTACCATGAAACAGACCGGCCGTCAACTTGAAAGATTGTTCAAACGAACCCACCTCACCGTCCACGCCGAAGCCTATAAAGTTCACATCTCCTCCTACCGTGATGCTCTCCAAGCCGCCAAATCTGCCCACTTCTCCACCCTCATCGACAGCACCAACCGGAACCCCCGCATCCTGTTTTCCACCATCAATAAATTGCTCCAGCCACCTGACATCAATCCACCCTCCTCCCCTGACCTATGCAACTCCTTCCTCCTCGCCTTCAACAACAAAGTTTCACAAATCAACAGCTCCCTAACTGCCATGACCACTATCTCCTCCAACCCCCACGCCCCCCCTCCACTCCCAGTCCACCCGCCCTTCCCTCCCCTCACTGCCTTCTCTCCTGTTGACTCCTCCCACATCCTAGCCATCATCACCTCATCCAAAACAACCACCTGCTTTCTTGACCCCCTCCCTACGACCCTAACTAAGGCCTGCCTCCCTGTCCTCATCCCCCACCTCACCACCCTCTTCAACCAATCTCTATCCCTTGGTCTTGTTCCCTCCATCTACAAACTTGCCTCCATCACCCCCATCCTCAAAAAGCCCACCCTTGACCCAGCCAACCTCTCCAACTACCGCCCCATCTCCAACCTGCCATTCCTCTCCAAAACACTGGAGCGTATTGTCGCCACCCAGCTCCACACCCACCTCCAGTCCAACAACCTCTATGAACCCCTCCAGTCTGGTTTTCGCCCACTCCACAGCACTGAAACAGCCCTGGTCAAAGTAATCAACGATCTCCTCTCCTCTGCAGACTCCGGTGCCCTCAACATCCTGCTACTACTAGACCTCAGCGCAGCCTTTGACACTGTGAATCACTCAATCCTCCTACAAAGGCTGCGCCAACAGGGTGTTGAGGGCTCCGCTCTCGACTGGCTCACCTCCTACCTCACCGACAGGCAACAATTCATCTCCCTCTCTGGCCACACATCCGCCCTCTCCCCAGTCACACAGGGGGTCCCCCAGGGCTCAGTCCTCGGCCCCCTCCTCTTCATCTGCTATCTTTTCCCCCTTGGTCACATTATTCGC
The DNA here is from genome assembly GCF_949606895.1 of Notothenia rossii. NCBI lineage: Eukaryota > Metazoa > Chordata > Actinopteri > Perciformes > Nototheniidae > Notothenia > Notothenia rossii. The sequence continues at coordinate 42,068,555 of NC_136906.1, read as the reverse complement.
AACCTCAACCTTGATTTCCACTGTTACGCCGATGACACCCAGATCTACATCACCACCAAATCCCCTCACAACCCTCCCCTCACCCATATCGAAACCTGCATCTCTTCAATAAAAACATGGCTGACTCACAATTTCCTTAAACTCAACAGTGATAAAACAGAGCTACTCATCATAGGCACCAGATCAACCCTCAATAAAACAGGACCCATTTCACTCACCATTGAGAATTCGACCATCACCCCCTCCCCCCTGGCACGCAATCTTGGCGTTATCCTGGACCCCACCCTCTCCTTTGACCCCCATGTCAGCTCCATCATCAAGATCTCCTACTTCCACCTCCGCCGCATTGCCAAAATCAAACACTACCTCCCCCCCCGTGCTGCTGAATCCCTCATCCATGCCTTCATCACCTCCCGCCTCGACTATTGCAACGCCCTCCTCACTGGCATCTCCTCCCATTCCCTCCATAGACTCCAAATGGTACAAAACTCTGCTGCCCGCCTCCTCACCCACACCCGGACCCGTGAACACATCACTCCCGTTCTCCGCTCTCTTCACTGGCTCCCCATCAAACAACGCATCATCTTCAAAACACTCCTCCTCACCTATAAAGCCCTTCACCACCTAGCCCCCCCCTACCTCTCTGACCTCCTCATCCCCTACAACCCCCCCCGAGCCCTCCGATCCTCCTCCACTCTCTCCCTCACAGTACCACCATCAAGACTCAAAACATTTGGCAACAGAGCATTCTCCAGATCAGCACCCCGCCTCTGGAACTCCCTCCCCCAATCTGTCCGCCACTCTCCCACACTGTCTACCTTCAAAACCCAGCTGAAAACATACCTCTTCTCCCAAGCCTTCAACTTACCCTACCCCCCAACCCACTGACTTCACTCACACCCCACGCTGTATCTCTTATTCACCCCACGCTGCATCTCTTATTCATACATTCATCAACTTTTTCTTTCCTCTTTTCCATTATGTTGTCTTTTGCTCGTTGTCCTATGCTTGCTCCCCCCCTGTGTTGTCCTTTGCCTGTTCATGTAATGTTCATGTTCAATTTTCTTGTCCAATATGTTGTCTTCTGCCTGTTCACCCCCTTTCTGTACTTTCAATTTTTTTTTGTAAGCGACTTTGGGTTATTGAAAAGCGCTATATAAATAAAAGTTATTATTATTATTAAAATGTCCCTCTTGGGTTGCCATACAGCCACGTCATTAGTAAGCGTAACGGACCCTGTGCTGATCTGGTAGGCCGTGCACATATGGTACCTACACCGGCGATTAGGTGTGGCGCATTTATCATTAGGTGATCAGAGCTGCCTGCCTGCCGTCAAATTTCATTTCAAAAACAGGTCTGATTTTAAGAGCCTAAAATAAATACAAATATTTTTTCTAATATTGTTGTCGTCACGTGACTTTGTTTAAAATCCAAAGGTGTAACTTTGGTTTGAGAAGTGGGGGGGGGGGGGGGGCGACATGAAACAGGGGGTCCTCCAAAATAAAAAAAAATTCCGATTTAATTCAATTTCCTGCCTTTCTACAAATATATTAGGGACTATGGTGTTAAAAAATCCAAGAAAAATTAGTTATTTAAGGTAATTAGGTAGAGGCCCTTTTCTATCAGTAACAAATTTAGCAGTTGAACATACAGTAAAAGTCAACTGAGTGTCACTTGCAATGACAGTGTTGTGTTTTTATTTTATGAACCTTTTACATTAAAAAAATTGTTTTATAAATATTATTATGAATATGGATAAATACTAGGCTATTTATTGTAAACGTCAGCCCTTAACATCTATCACTGTGTATTGTCAGGGTTTGAGTTTTGTTGTGTCTAGTTGTGGGGTTATTTTGCTTTTCTGTTCTCCCTGTCATGTTTCCTCCTTGTTTTCTTGTCTGGTCCTTCTCCCTGTGTTTTCCTCCCTGTCGTTAGTTTCCCTGGTGTGTCTAATTGTCTGATTGTGTTCACCTGTTGCCCTTGTGTTTCTCCTTCCCTGCCCGGCTGTTTCTCGTCTCATGATTACCCCTCCCTGTATTTAGTCTTGGCTCTTCCTGTGTTCGGCGTCGGTTCATTGTTTGTTTGTCCTCCCTTCACGTCACGCTTCTTGTTAGCCTCTCCTGTCTCCCTCTTTGTTGGTCACGCACTGTCAGTGTTGTGTGTTTGTGCTACCTGTGTTTTTTCATGCCATGTTTTTGTGTTTTTTCAGCTTTTAAATAAAGCTTGCTTTTTGTTTGAAACCCGCTTCCTTTTTTAACTGCTTTTGAGTCCTAATATTCCCGGATCCTAACATGTATATTACCATTCTTTAATTACATGTTTGATAAGTTTCTATGAAATAAGAAATTAATACAATTAAAATGAAATTATCATATCATATATTATAATGAATTATTAAGTAATATCATACATTAACCCCATTATAGCAGATGGCACATTGAATGGATGAACACATTTATGCATCAATAATTACAACGGAGTATTTCTAAATACAAGTTGTAACAATACTTATATGTATTTAATACTAATAACATAATGATTAATTTTACCTTCAGATAATAATACTTTTCAGGGTTAGGGAATGCTCCGGTTTTTGGACAAAATGAACATGGGATCACTCCGGTCAATGTACGTACTTTGTCTCACTGGAATATTAATGGCCAGATTGAATACAACATCGACCCAATTTCTCCGGTCAATGACAGGAGAGTTTTGAAAGTGACAAAACACTGTTCCACACATTTAAAAACACTTAATCAATGTTTACCCAGGATCCATGCACCTTCCCTGGCTTGTAAAATGTGGTGATGCGCCCTGGAGGTGTCCTACTATTTAAAACATGTATACACTCATGTACACCATTCATAGGGTTCCCTAACACAATGCACATAGTCTGGAGCTCTCACTGGGGTCCTGCATATGCTTTAATCAGGCTTGTCCATTTGGCTATCAGATTGTTAACGAAATGGACAGATCCACAGTTTTCCCCCTAAAAATGATTTTTAATAATTATCTTTGCATTTAAATGATGGATGCTATCATCCACATGGTTCCTTAACACAATGCACATAGTCTGGAGCTCACTGGGGTCCTGCACAAGCGTTAATCAGGCTTGTCCATTTGCCTATCAGTTTGTTAACGAAACGGACAGATGCACCGTTTTTCCCCTAAAAATGATTTGTAATCGTTGTCTTTGCATTTAAATGATGGATGCTATCATCCACATGGTTCCTTAACACAATGCACATAGTCTGGAGCAGCAACTCGGCCGTTTTTACCTGCTTGTCCATTTGCCTATCAGTTTGTTAACGAAACGAACGGATTTCCGTCCATTTGCCTATCAGTTTGTTAACGAAACGGACAGATCCACCGTTTTCCCCCTAAAAATGATTTTGAATTGTTGTCTTTGCATTTGAATGATGGATGCTATCATCCACATGGTTCCTTAACACAATGCACATAGTCTGGAGCTCACTGGGGTCCTGCACAAGCTTTAATCATGCTTGTCCATTTGCCTATCAGTTTGTTAACGAAATGGACAGATCCACCAAGGGGAATCCAAGCCTCCCCTACTCCGTCCAAAAAATGTGTTCATCATTTTCAGACTACTGTCCGCACGAAATCGGAAACCCGGTTTTTGAGAGGACTCAGAAAAAAAACGGCTGTGTAACTTCATGGAGGAATTCATCCGCTGTATGAGCACTCTGGCTCGGATACATTTGTTGCACGAAGACCCCCCAGCATGGTTCTTACCTAACTTTAAGTTTTTGAACTGGGCTCTGGAGGAATGCAATGGGAGTTGCCAGGGGACTCTACCGGCCTCATGAGGCACTATTTTCGGATACATTTTTAACACTTTTAGCACTTTTTTATGGTTCTCCAAAAAAATAACTCAGACTTTTTCTGAGTGTGGAGGAATGCAAGGGGAGTTGTCAGGGGACTCTACCCGCCTTATGAGGCACTATTTTCAGATACATTTTGACACTTTTAGCCCTTTTCTATGGATCTCCAAAAAAACAACTTAGACTTTTTCTGAGTCTGGAGGAATGCAAGGGGAGTTGTCAGGGGACTCTACCTGCATTATGAGGCACTATTTTCGGATACTTTTTTTCATTTTCACCCCTTTTCTATGGATCTCCAAAAAGTTAACTCAGACTTTTTTCTGATTTCTCACTGATTGAATGGCAAACGTGACCCGCCCTCGGAGGGCCTCCGCCGGCCCGGCCTCGTGCCGTTGCTCTGGCGATCGGTTCCTCCGAACTGCGGGTTCGACTCTGATGGCCGGGAGTCCTGCGTTTCACCGGGACCTGGCTCGAAAAACTCGGAACCCTGACTCCAGTGCGGTGTGGCGGCCTCGCCCTGTATGTCCACCGTGCGCCTCCGGGTACCTGACTCCCCTGCCTCCTCCGTGTGCTGCGTGTGCTGCGTGGGGGTAACCCTGCATTTCCGTTACCCTGCATATCTCTTACCTCCCAGGCCGACCGATATGAAGCGTTTCCAAGACAAACCGTCTGACTCAGGGGTCCCACCACGGGTTCCGCAGCGGGGTGGAAGTTCCACCTCCCCACTTCGCCGCGGAGTGCAAGGCAAACACCTGTTTCTCTAATCCTCCACTGCTGCATGGCGGCCTTAGTCGGCTGCGGCATTCAGCAATTGGCCTTGCTCAGGGCACCGGCTCCCTCGGGGACCACGGCTCGGTGGCTTCACATGATATAGGGTCGACCCTACTTCATCACAGGCTACCTGTTTGATCCTGCGTAACAACCACATATATGCTTGTCTGCAAAGAGGGAAATGCCTGGTCCCGCCCGGGTGTTCCTCTACGGCTAGTGTCCAGCCAGCTGCGGTATCAGCAAATTTGACCCGCCATCGGAGGGCCTCCTCCCCGGGTCCAGGTTCCGGTGCTTGGCGGTCGGTTCATCCACACTGCGGGTTCGACTCTGCTCCTGGAGCGGACAAAGATATGTGTATTTGCCTGAAGGATGGAAATAAACCAAGAATTATATTTTACAGGACATGACGGATATATGTGTTTTTTCCAGGCTGTTTGGAAATAAACCAAATGTGATTTGCAGGGCATTACGTAGCTCATTTACCCATGTGATGTTGTGCAGTACATTACTGAGCTCATTTAACGATATGGTGTACCAGGAGAAGTGGGATGCTGCCATGTCCTAACTATTCTCCGGAGGAATATAAGGAGAGTTGACAGGGCACTCTGCCCAGTGCTTATGGACCGAATGAGGGGTATGTTAGAGGGGAAGGCTCTGGCTGTTTCTGCAGCCTCTGCTTCTACCTTCTCTTCCCACCCCGATACCAGTGCGTGCCTGCTGTAAAAGGCAGGTGCACGGGCCCTCACTGCCACTAACTCTGAGCCTGGCTCCCGAGCAGCACGTTCTCCCCGGCAGTCCGCCAGCAGATGAAAAACACCCACCTC